>NW_013668448.1:127847-133041 GCF_000517525.1 Limulus polyphemus | reverse complement strand
TAGAAAGCAAAGGTTTTCATCTATCAAATGATGTATTGTATAATATTGTGTTCTGAACAGATGAGCATCAATTTCACTTATAATAAATGGTTCATTCCTGTGGGAAAGTTAATGACTAGCTTAGATGAACTTTTAACGGCTTTTGTCGTATAGTTAGAAAGCCAGAAAAATTTTTAAAGTTAGGGGAAATTGTCTACTTTTTGCATGTTATTAGTCTATGTTCTTTGGTACATTATTTAATTAAATAAAAATTATTTAGTGCATCACTGCCATTAGTATAAAAAAGTGGGGTTAAGTGTCCTCGACAATCAACAGCAAGAAAAAAGAAAATTGGGTAAGTACTTTATTTCTTGTTTTTCATGTTTATTTTTTATTTATTATTATAAAGTAACTAAACTGTAAAAATAGGGATCTCTTTAGGTTAGTTAAGGATAGATTAGGTAAAATAATAATAATATAATAAAAATATTTCATGAGGCATGCACGTGAGCTGCACTTTCCCCCAAGTGACTTACAACTTGTAATGGCACGAATAGTAGTTAGACATGGTTCAAGGTGCAATAAAACAATAAAATTTAATTATAAATAGGTGTATACTGTTACAAGTTTAAAGCTACTTAAAATAAACAAATGTAGTTTCATGCTACTTTTGGAGTCATTCTAGAAACGAAAAGAGAGTAATTTAGATTTTTTTTGTGGTTAGGAGGTCAGTCAGATTGATCAACCTGTATTGAGTTAGGGTAAAGTTTTACTGAAAATGAATATTTGAAATGTATCTAGGAGGTTTTAGAGATTACACAAATGAAATTTGAGATTTTTGAGATGAAAAAAAGTATTTTTAATTATAACATGAAAATCACTTTGCACACAGACTATTCAAAACAAATAATATATTCAAGGACAAATATATTTTTTGTTTATTAAAATACTTTGCTAAAAAATGTGATCTTTTGTGTGTGAAAGACTTGTAATGTTTACTGAAAGACTGCCAAATTTTGTGAAGATATATACACTATATTAAAAGTTAGTAGTATCAAATCTATAAGGACTTTGAACAAGTACAAAGAGGTCACATAGTTGGTCAAATTGACTGAACCCATGTTGAGAGAGTTAATGTATAGTATTATTTTTGCGCATCATCTTTTTTTTATATTTTACAGATGATGCAAGAGAAAATTGTGGCTTACATAGTAGTAATCAGTCACATAGTGTGCATTATATAACGGACTTGCTGCAAGTGGTAAAATTAAGTCTGATTAAACTTCTAATGATTTACACTGTTATATATTATTTGGTATTATACAAAGTAAAATATTTTCTAGACATTCTGAAATCGTGGAATACCAAAACCATAAAATTTAGTAAACAGTGTTATAATTTTGTTCTCTGTTGTTGCTATAAATAAAATGTTGACTGCATTTTGCAGTGTTTTAGATATTGGTTTTAATTTCTTAATAAACATTTTTCTAAAATTCTTGAACAGTGTATTGACACTATAACTATTTTTGGACTGGAGAGGTGTTATTGACATTGGCTGATTTTACCATTTTCACAGTGAACATATTAATGAAGTGGCATGAAAATTAGAAAACAAATATATTAAATGGTAATTAGTTTTGGCTTAAGAAAATTCATATAATTTTAGTATTTCCATATTTTTATCATATGAAATTTCCGAATTGCTTTGATTTTTACTTGAAAGGAATGAGCTTTTGTATGAAGTGAGTACTACAAACCCTTTTGTTTATGTATAATTTTATTTATTGTTATGTATCTTATAACCAAAGTAATTAAAATGTAAAAATGAAACATTTCTTAACCTATCAAAGCTGCTGTAAAATCAAATGTCTAAAATTTCACAAGCTTTTAAATAAGCATGGTATATATCATATTTAATGTGCTGTTCATGGTAGACCTACCATAAACAGCTAATGGGCTCACACTATGATTTATTACTTTTAATGGGAGGATAATGGTTCCAGTAGAAAGTACAACAGTAAAATTATAGAATTGAAAGAAACAGATGTGAAAAAGGTAAATTTCTGATGCTCATTTAGGAGATTCTAGAGGTTATGGAAATGAAATATGAAAACTGTAAAATGAAAAGTGTTTTTATACTTAGCATGAAAATGGCTTTTCACTCAGCTTGACTCAGTAAAGGATTCATAAATTCACAGGCAAATCTTTAATCAAAAGACTTTATTTAAAAATTGGATATTTTATGTAAAATAGACTTTTAATGTCTATTGAAAGCTTACCAGTATTTAGAGGTATAGCAAAAATTGGTAGTCTAGTTTCATAGATCTGGATACAGTCAGCTTGACAGTTGGTTAAAACTTAGGTAATATAAAAATGTGAATTATACATTACATTTTCCTGCCAAGTTTATTGATTTACATAAATCATAAAGTTGTTTTATTAAATTTTCAATGTAACACTGTAAGAGGTCATGATGTGGGAAAGAGTTAAAATTATTTTGAAAACTCAAATCAGCAAGTCACATGACAACAACCGCTAATATAACATTGCAGTGGAACACCATGTATCAGAACTACATGTTCACATCATGTGCTGTTTCTTAGGTAGTGCGATGCCACCAAAACTTGATCATTTTTGGAAAGGATATGTAACAGTCTTTTCGTACATGAGATCTTAACAATGTGTTCTGATTGGGGATTTAGATCTTCCTAGAAGTATCCCTTGCACTTAATGGTATTGGAAAACATAGGAATATGGATAAATTTGACGATTGCAACCATCTATAAAGAGACCTGCAAGAAGTTATACTTCAGTTGTGGTAAACAAAGACTGATGTCTTGTAACAGATGAGAATCCATGAACTAAATGTCGGTGGCAAACTGTACAAATGAACCAGGCTATAGTGCACAACACAGTCAAGAAGAATCTACATCTGGAAAAGCAACACACTTGTACACACCTTTAATTTTGAATCTGAAATAGAGAAAGAGGTTCCAAAATTAGTTTAATATAATGTACAAAACCTGTTTTACATGTGAGCATCCTGGGATGGTATGTTTTAAGATAATTATTTATATAAAGCTTTGTATATTAAACTTTTTATCTTTGATAACAGTAAATTAATAACTTTTTGAACTCCAGAATATGTATGTCAGTTGTATTTTCAGACAGTTAGAGTCATCACAGATCATGTTGTTTTTTAAGCAAAAAAGTACTGACTTATTCAAGAATATGTCAGTGAGAACTTGCAATATTATTGTGTTATTTACAGTTTTACATTCATGATTCCCTGAAGAAATTTTTTTTTTTCAAAACCTTTTATATAATTTTTCATTTTAAACTTGTATGAGATTTTTGAAAATTGTTGTGTCACCTAATGTATTGTTCTTTGTTTTTTTTTTTAACAGGTATGTATTGGACTGTATTAAAAAAGTTCCATCTAATGAAAGTTCATGGAATTATCTTCATGGGTAAGAATTAGTTTAAAACAATTAAAACTTGTTTTTTTAGATTCTTTTATGTATTGTAAACTACACTGGATGCCGCTTATTGTGATCACTTTGGGACACAGTTGCATTGATAACAATAAATGAATGATAACGTTAACCGATGAAATAAAAATTCAGCAGTTTCATTAATGTTTATTGATATAGGGTGGTAATCATATTACCTAAAAGTTTTAAAGCTGGATTTTTACATTTATTGACCTATTTAAAAATAAAGAAAGGAAAAAACAATTAAAACAAGAATTAGAAAAATTCATTTAAAGTTGATTGTCTACAATTTTTTCTGAGCAATTCATTAATAAAAATTTAATATTCATACTGTTTATGAAGCTAACCTGATCTGTGCTGTATGCCAAGTTGCAGAATTTGAAGCGCCTCTTGCATTTCAGTAGTTGTTGGAAGTTTATCAGCTTTATGGGCTTCAGCTTCTTCTGTCAATTCTGGGTCTGTCCAAATAACAGTCTGGCAGAACATTAGTAAACCAAAGTTTTAATGCTGATTCGACCTGGCCATCTTTTCCACGGTGCTTTCTCTTACAGAGTAGGTTTTCATTCTGTTTTGCTCCCCCTCTTAATATCGGCTTTTTAAAAATTTTACACAATAGAGGTTGGGAAATTTTTAATTGCACTGCTGCATCATGTTGCCCCATTTTTGGTAACTTATCATAGCATTCTAAAATGGCAACTTTTTCTTTAAGGGTTAGATCTTTAAGTTTCTTATGCACTTCTTCCATTATTAAAGAGGGTTAACAAAATTTTAAATTTGTGGGAGCACCATCTTTCAATAAGGAATGAAAACAACTGTACTGTAATTATGGAAAGGAAATGCAAAAGCTAGGGGATCTTAATGACAACTTAGCCACTCCCCATTTTATGGTGAACCTTTCTTAGGTTGCTTGACTCTGAGATGGGTAAGCTGATTAAAACTGATAGCAAAAAATGAAGTGCTGATTTCAATAAAGATGTTTTTCATATGTATTTTTATGCATTTGGTCAGGACTTAGTAATTCTGATAATGTTATATGAATGATAACATTATCTGTGATCACAGTAAGTGGCATCCAGTGTATATTCATAGAGCAATTATCATTAATTAATTTTTTACCATTGGACATTGATTTTGTGTTTTTTATCATTAACCTCTTGCTACAGATAGGTCAAAGTGAGCTTGTCACAATATTTTAACAGAGTTACATTAAAAATTTTATTAAACTATTTTATCATTGATGTATACAGATAAACTTGGTGTCAAAATGTAGTTAGTAAATCAAATTTCAATAAAGCTAGACCCACTTGCCATGCCCTCACCTGTCACACCCTTTATTTCACAAATAGCCAGTAATTCTCTTTAACTCTTCCGACACGGGGTCGGTCAATTTTACCGATTCACGTGACTTTCTGTACTCGTTTAAAGCTGATATAAATTTAATACTTATAACTCTCTGTATATTGGGTATATCTTCACAAAATTTGGCAGTTTTCAGTTAATATTACAAGTCTTTCACATACAAAAAGTCAATTTTACCGATTCACGTGACTTTCTGTACTCGTTTAAAGCTGATATAAATTTAATACTTATAACTCTCTGTATATTGGGTATATCTTCACAAAATTTGGCAGTTTTCAGTTAATATTACAAGTCTTTCACATACAAAAAGTCATATTTCTTAATGAAGTACTTTTAATAAAATAAAATAACGTTTTGTCCAT
>NW_013668448.1:124735-127545 GCF_000517525.1 Limulus polyphemus | reverse complement strand
AGGATCGGTTAATTTGACCGACCTCTTAACCACTAAAAAAAAAATTGAAATAAACCTAAATTAACCTTCTTTTCTTTCTAGTATGACCTCAAATTGTAACATGAAACCACATTCATTTATCCCAAGTAGATCTAACTTCATAATATTATACATCTATTTATAATTAAATTTTATTGCCCTTTGAACTGTGTCTAACTGCTATCCTCGCCATTATAAGTTGTAAATCACTCGGGGAATGTGCAGCTCACGTTACACTATCGAATTACATTAACCACAAGCTGCTCGCATGTGTGCTTTGTGAACAATTTTAATTATATTATTATTATTATTACTTATTTTACCTATTCTAGTCTTAAATAACTTAAAATGATCCATAGTTTTAGATATCCATACTTTTATAATAATAATAAAGAATAAATATGAAAAACAAGAAATAAATTACTTACCCAATCTTCTTTTTTCTTGCCCTTGATTGTCGAGTAGAGTTAAGCCTGATTTTTTATAACGATTATAGTAAAGCACTTAAAAATTTTTATTTAATTAAATAATACACCAAAGGATATAGACAAATAACATGCAAAAAATAGACAAATTAACTTACTTCTAAAAAAATTTCCTGGCTTTCTAACTATGCGACAAGAGCTGTTACAAATTCATCCAAGCTAGTAGTTAATTTTCGCACAGGAACAATGTTGCTACTCGGAATGAAATTGATGGTTATCTGTTCAAAACACAATGTTATACAATACACCATTTGATAGATGAAAACCTTGACTTTTTGTTGGTTATAAATAATATGTAATGAAACGTAAGAGAGAACTATCAACCAATTGTGAAAGAGAGGATGTGACAGGTGGGTGTGGCAGGAGGGGTCTGATTTTCTCTTTGATAGCTCTGTAACCAAACAATATTGAAGGCTATAAAAATTATGGTCTGTTTAAGCAATAATGATTTTATAGAGAGCATTTTATATTTAATTTCATACATTTTCAGGGGGTGATGGATAAAATAGGGATGATGATATCCTAACACAAAATTTGTCATGTGTGTTACACTAATGGAAATTCAGGATTTTTTTATATATTTCCTTTTAGAATGAGGAACTTAAAACTTGTATACTATTAAAATATGGATTATTAGCTAATATTTTATGCTATTCTAATTGGTATAACATAAACAAAAAATAGTTTAATAAAATTTTAAATGCAAGAAACTAAAACATTGTGTAATGCGCAGTAAAGGGTACCCGGGCCGATAGGGTTAATGTTTTCTGCAACATCGTAATTTCAATCAATAGAAAGACAAAGTTTTAATCTACTGAATGATGTATAGTGCCAGGTTGTTCTCGGTATAGATTTTTAGTTATTATGTTAGGTCGTAGAATAATACAAGTTTATTTATTGATTGTATTAAGTGTGGTAAAGTTCAACTCTAAATAAACTAAAGCCAAAAACGAATACAAGTAACAGCATTATTTATCTTGTTAGTTAAAATAGACCTTACTTAATAAAAGCTATGAGTAGTGATACATAAATTACATGTTTGACTTTTTAAAATTATCCTAAATAATGAGTGGACTAAGGGATATATTTTGTATCGATATTTTATTAAGATTACTATAGAACGATTATCATAAGGCACTGACTTATATATCTCATTAGAATTTGCTAAATGTATAATGTTTTGTCCCATGTATTTCAAGTAAAAGATTTTTCATTTATTTTGTTCACTCATCAGTAATTATAAGTTAAATAAATCTTATGTATTCATATTGTAAAGTTAGCCCTAATTTAAAAACCTACTCTTGTCAATTCCCTGGTGGACTACGTAAGAATTGAACTAAGATAAAATTGTGCTTTTTTCTGAAGACTTAACTCTTGCGTAAACATGAAAAATCAGTATTCACGTTGCCATATTTTACAAAAGTATGCAATTAAAACTTAAATGATGTAATAGCTTTGGACTTGCACAGAATATTTCAAGTGAAATAATTTTGTTCTGTGTGATTTTGTCACAATTGTTCTAATCACAATGTCACATGTAACAGTTTTTGGATTGTACGTTCATGTTTCACCCCTTTTTGACCAAAACCAGATAAACATTTACAAACCTAGGTAACGTATTTACTTGCGATAGGGTAAGTTTTTAAAACTGTCTAATTTTGTGAAAACAATATTCCATTTATTTTAATGTCCTGAATTGATAATGATTTTATATTAAGCTTTACCTATTTTTATTGTGATGTGTTGTGGAACATCTAAAGCTGACTGATTCTTTCCGATACAGTACATTACCTCCACCCACATAAATAGTTATTCTCGTTCAGCTACCCTCTATATGCAACATTTTTTTGCATGCCACAATCCTTTGGCAACCACATACCCCAAGATCAACTTGGTTCAACTATGTCTCGCATGCAAATCTTCATGCGACAACCTTCCACTAATAGGAGTGTGACACATTCTTCTAATGCATGTGATTCCCTCTATTCAATTCTACTGAACTATCACTTCTCGTTTGGCAGTGTTATCATCAAGATGTTTTTTGTTTGTGCTCTCTTTCTGTGTTTTTATTGAAATATCACACAAAGTGGAGATATTTTCTGTTTTTTTCTACCTTTTTTAAATGCTAACTTACCGTTATTACTCTTCATTTTTTTTATACATTGGAAGATTGATCGTAATATGAGTTGACCTTCGTCGGGCCTAGAGTTTAGTGGCCCACACATTTGGGTTCACTGACTTTGAACAGATAGCTATTATACTGTTATATTGTTTTTTTGAATATTTTGATATTAATGTTATTATTTG
>NW_013668448.1:122387-124712 GCF_000517525.1 Limulus polyphemus | reverse complement strand
ATTATTTGAAGTTATTTGGTTTCAATAACATACGTTTAGTTAGATTTGTACCTATTACTTGTTAGGTTAGGATTTTTCAATTAACATTTAGTAAGATCCTTTTATACTACAATGTTAGTTTAGGTTTACCATGTGTCTTTGTAATTTTTGGATTACCTGTCATTCATCTTACTTATTGTTTCTTCAACAAATACCATCTACTATTTGTTTTATTGTCAATATACAATTACTTAATTTTACAATATAACGACATTTTCATTTTCATAATTATATATTGTACTTCTTTCAATTAATTTCGTTTTTGAGAACCCTTGGCCCGGGGTTTGACCAACCTTCTCCCACTATTGCTCTCCTTCTTCCTCAAACTGCAGAACTCGTTTGGGATGATGTCTATTTCAACAATTTTTCCTCCACCTGATTATGAATTGGCCTTCCCAGGCCTCTACTGTGAAGTCTGCTAGTCCGACCTTAGCCCTTTTTATACACATTTCACAGTTGTTGTTGGGTTTCTTTTCCCCCTCATTCTCGACACATTTTATTTTTCGTTCATGCTGGGCCTTTTTGTATCTCTCTTGTGAGATGATGCTTTGGCTTACCATTAGGCAGATTGTTTTTTGTTTTCTTGCTTCTCTGCACTTCAATTATCTGTTGCCGTATTGGAGGCAGAATCTGTTAATCCTATCCATTTTTCCCTAGCCAAGTTTTTCCAGCCTTTGTTTTTCCCTATCACCTATCCTCTGAGGTGTTCCATCTATTTCTTGGGGATTATCATGGGATACCTTCCTCCTTCTTACCTCCATGTTGGGGCAGTTGCCATCTTCGGCTCTTTCCTAAAAACATGGCTTCTTTGCTTTTGGGATCTTCTTGGGTGTGACACTGTCTTGCACCAAGTTTGTTTCACTTCCACTTCTAATTGGGACTTACGGACGGCTTTTTTCCTCCACTGGTATGTTTTTTGAGGGGGCTCTACTCTTGTGTCTTTAGCATCACCTCAGGTATCTGTATTGCTACATTCGATTTTTTTTTTTTTTTTTTTTTTCTTTTTTTTCTTTGGGGGTTTTTTTTTTTTTTTTTTTTTTTTGTATTGCTCTGTTGTCTCTGTGGCTATTGTATTCTTT
The DNA here is from genome assembly GCF_000517525.1 of Limulus polyphemus. NCBI lineage: Eukaryota > Metazoa > Arthropoda > Merostomata > Xiphosura > Limulidae > Limulus > Limulus polyphemus. Next base: position 123,594 of record NW_013668448.1, on the reverse strand, counting down.
ATTCTTGTTGCATGTTTGGCTCTTTCCCGTGATTTACCTGTCCTACATCTAAGTGTTCTTCCATTAGTCATGGATTCTCAATGCAGATTGAGGTTCTGTGATTGATCTGTCCAACTTTTTCACTTCTTGGTTTTTCTCTTTTTCCTATATTGTCTTTTATCACACTATGGTGGGCCTTTTTTCCAGGACTGAGGATGCCCACAGTTGATATTTTGTTTTCTTATGCCCACATTCCTATTTTTCATCCGTCATGGCACTGTCTTCAGATTGTTCACTATGGGGTTGGGTACTAGTTTTGTGTCTTGCCCTCGAGCTTGTTTCCGATCTATATGTCTTTGTCTCCAGTTGCTCATCCACTTGCCTTGGTTGTTGATGTGTTCAGACAGGATTGAGACCTATTTGTACAATTATTTTCTCATTCCAATCGTCATCTTCCCTGGGTGATTTCATTCATCCTTGCCACTCTGTATCAGGTCTTTTTGATTGCTCCTTCCTGGCCAACACAGATCTGTTTTTTTTCAGCTGTTTCAGCTCGATCTGTCTTTTTCGTTCTGGATTGATTTTTCCTACTTTCCACTTTGTCAGCTCGTGGGGCAAGTTCTTCCTTTTCATTTCCTTCTATCTCCCACCTTTTAATCCTAGTTGAATCTGGTTGGCCTTCCATGTCCTGTACCTGCTCTGGATTGCTTTATTGCCTTCAAGGCTTCTTTCCATTGGTTCATTTCCTGCTGTTTCATTCTCTGGCACCACCACTCTGTTTGTGACTTTTCCTTCCTCCCTTGCCCTTTGGATTTGGCTTTTGATTCAATTGGCCTTTTCTTTCTTGTCTCCTTTTCCCCCTTATATTAATTCCTGATGTCTTCACTCTGATTAGCTACCTTCCTTTTTACCTGCATCTCACCGTCATCGTACATTGGAGGTACTTCTTCCATCGAGCACTGGGACCAAACCTTGTATGTTTATTTCCCGTTATCTGTTTCGGGTAGCTGTTTCTTCCTTGACGGGGTACAGTCTTCCACCTCTTGTCATCCTTCACTCTTTGGTGAGACTGTGGCTCGGTAAGATACCTTTTTGATATATATATATATATATATATATGTGTGTGTGTGTGTGTGTATATATATATATATATATATATATATATATATATATATATATACTATATTAGTTACTTGTAGGTAGTTTTCTTTTTTTTTTTTTTCTTTTT
>NW_013668448.1:115080-122366 GCF_000517525.1 Limulus polyphemus | reverse complement strand
TATATATATATATATATATATATATATATACACATCTTTATTTTTCAGGGGGATGTTCCTTTTTTTTCTTTTTTTTTTACTTTATGGATCCTGCTTTGTGGTGAGTAGTACCTGTCCAGGTACATTTGAATTAGTCACATCCACACTGTAAGGCCATAATGACTTAACAATTATAATTTCCATGGCCACAAAACACATACTGTTTAGATAGTGTGTTCCACAAGATCGCTTGTAGGTTTTCCTCTTAATATATCTGCTTCATTCATATGCCCGTTCCGGACCGTACTAACTAGTTTGAGTAAATCAGGAGTGATCTGCTTTTCAAAATGGGGTTTTCATGTTCTTCCATTGCACTGTCTCTGTGTGTTGATGTTCCTTCAGACTCTCCACTGCATTTTCTCCCTCCTTTTTCTTCCTGTGGAGTATGAGAGTCCTTACCACTTTTTAGTTCCAAGTCGCTGGGGTGGTGGACCATGGAGGTATCCTTCTGAATGTGATAATGATATACGATACAAATAATGATAAAACCATTCAGTTGATGGTATCATTCTGCTGGTATAGATGACAAATTGTGCTCCAGTCTGATGCTCCATCTCTGTATGGGTTTATCCATGGGGATGTTATAGCTTTGGAGTGATCAGTCAAAATTGCAGTTCACCCCTTTGACTGGGATCCCTCATCCTACCCCCACATGGATGTCGGTTCCCAGTGGCTGAGTTTGGGTAGAATCGAATAGAGGGAGTCACATGCACCAGGAGGGTGTGTTGCACTCCTATTGGTGGAGAGTGATTGCATGATGATTTGCATGCAAGACACAGTTGAATCAAGTTGATTTTTCGGTATGTGGGAGTTCAAGGCTTGTGGCATTAAAAAAAATTTTTATGTAGAAGGCAGCACTGAACAAGAATAGCTATTTATGTGAGAAAAGGTAAGTACCTATCGGAAATACGTTTTCAGTATAGGAAAATTATAACTTCTTCCTGTAGTATTTTGGAAGAGAGAGGCTTGACCAAATATCCTTTCATTTGGGAATTTTGTGAAGAACTTTACTCTGAAGGATGCAGATCACCTTATCTTTTGGCATTCATGGTGGACTATTTGGAGGCTAAGGGGGAAGAAAGCTCTGATAATCTTTTATCAGTTCAAAGAGCCATTGAGGTATCTATGTTGTTTGTTTTTTATATTTGTTATTACCAAACTTACAAATATATATTTGATCCTTTTCTTTGTTTTTGTTCATATGAACTTGAGGTGTTTTCATTTTGACTGAAGCAACATAAATATTATTGTGTTATTAATTCTTACCCTAAATGTCTGATTTCTAGATGTTTAAAATAAAACTGATAATACATACAAGTCTTTTACTTAAACTAGTTCACTACATAACATTTGTTGTTCATGGAAGCTGATGATGTAAAAAGTGACTGTCTGTAATATCTCAGCTGGCCTGATGAGCTGAGATTGGGAAAAAGCCATCATTGAGATTGGATATTGCAGATGTAGTGTAGTTGACATATTATAGAATATTCTTTGTTTTTACTTATATGTTCTTGGAATGCAGAAAAATTAGTTTGTTCTTGATATATTTTCATCATAAAATGAATTATATATATATAATATATTTATTAAAACAAAATTAGAGCACAAAAAGTGTTATCTTGAGACATTCAAAGTATTAGAAAAACTTAACGTTCTTGGAAAGTAAGTGTGAGGTAATTAATACGAAATGGAAACAGAGAGTTATGCAGAACAGACAAAAAATATGTTAGAAAATTAATACAAATTAGCGATAAGTAGCCATTCAGAGCAAACTGAAGCACAACTGGAAATTGATAAAAGTTGGAATCAGTTGGCTTTTAAAACAGACAGAAAACATAGATTTATAAACATTATTTATCTTTTTTAAGATTTGATAGTACTTTCTTATTATTCAAGCATATAAGGTAATTATTAAATACAAGTCATAGGTAGTCAGCCATTTAGAACAGATAGAGATTGTCTTTCCATATATTCACAACTTCAAGATTAGATATCTTATTGTTCAATGAACATGTATTTTCAGAAAGATTGTATGAAAATCTAAAAATGAAGGAAGTTTCGGTTTATGAAAATGTTTGTGTGAAGTCCAGTTAGATGATTGAATTGAGTCTTTCATTATATTAGGTAAAGAAAAAACAGAATTTAAAGCTTTCCTTGTGTTTAAAGTGATATGAAAGAAGTTATGATAATGGATTTTTGTAGTACAGTATCAGGGTACTAGAGGGTTTTTTTTTGGACCATTTTCAATGTTTAAGAGTTTTGAATTTTCATGAAGATTCATAAGGTGTAACATCCATGAAAATAAAGGTACTGCAGTTTATGTAAGTTGGCTTAAAAGTGGACTCAAAATTCTATGTTAATTGACAGCTACTTGTTGTTTACTATTTTGGTAAAATCATAGCTAGCTATCCACTTTTTTCATAATTATGGTTAACCATACCTTATGTAGAGAGGTAAGCATTTGTTCCCTCTTTTTAATAAATGGTATAAATTTTATGTGAAATAAAAAATAATATATGAAAGGACACCTCACATCGTGAATAGCTTAACGATCATATGAGACAAAGATTTATTGTATGTTAGTTAACATGAGTCATTAGAATCTACTAATGTCAAATCTGAACTATAACAGTGTATTTTTAGTGTATTTGATCCATTATTTTACCTGTCTTCCATGATTTGTGTGGAACAACATTTGCTATTAATTGTATCTCTAACAAAGTTAAAGACCTCTGCTTGAATGCTCACATGTTCACAGTATGTTTAACACTTTTAATCATTAATTTTAAAAATTGTTTAATAACAAAAGCTGTATACATCTATGTATATATTAGTTGCTGGTAGTTGTTTGAACCAGAAATTTTGGAGAGTAATTTTTTAGCCTCAACCATTCTCTTTCCTGCATGTTTTATAGATTTTGTTAAGATGAATATATGGTACATGTAAACTTTATAAGTGCATTTGCTTACATTGATACTAAATATAAGAGTTTGGTAATTTTCTGTAAAAAATAGCTTTTCCTAAAATTAAATGTTTTATGCAATTATCTTAAATTGTTCCTGTGATATGTGAAAGGGACCTTTCTCAGCTTACTACGTCGAAACCTTGGAAATGAATTTTGATTTTCAGCTATTCTGATTAGAAGATTAATGGCTTTATATCTTATTTGAATTTTTGGTTCATTTACTTTTGAAGTAAGTTTGGTTTTGTGTTGCAGATTAAAAAAAAACACTTGTTAGTAGTGTAGGACTTTACACTTTTATGTGGTATCTGACTTTTCACTTTGCATAGTTTATTCCTATTAAGTAGTGTTTGACATTTAACTTCTGTACCGATGTGCACTTGTTGCTTTTGATATCAGTTTTTAGGAATTGTATAATGTTTAAAATTATTAGTTACTAAGTTTTATTTAGTAGATTTCATCAGCTTTGATGAAATGTAAAGCTATTTTTAAATAGCCTTTATTGTCTGTTACAGTTCAAATTGATTTACTGTAAACAAAATGTTTATATAATACATTTTTATTATGTTATGAATTTTGTAAATTAGCTAATGAAAGCCTTACTTTAATTTCTGTAGATTTGTAATGCATTAGCTATACAACATGATAAGATCCGAGCAGAGTACTGGAAGTTCATGGCACGAAACCTTGGTAAGAAGTACGAAGCAAGCCCGAATTGTTCTGACTGAGTCAAGATGTGTATTTTAGCAGCACATTTCACATGTGGATCTATCTAGAAAAGTCTGATGGTTGCTTCAGATGTACTCATTGATTTTTAATTCATTCCTACAAAGACTTAATTGTGAATCAAGTTTTTGGTGAAGCTTACATTAATTCTTAAAATATAAAAATATATATATCAGGTTAAAAAACTTGAAAATAATGTAATATTCATAGAAAACAAATAGCCCCTCCCCCCTTTTTTTCTACACTCCCAAATAACATACCATAGGATTTTGTATGGCATCTTCACAAGAAAATTATTGTTTCTAAAAACTACCAGTTTTAAGGGAGGGAGATTTGCATGTTACATATTCTCAGTTAGTGATGTGATGACTCAACTCTGCCTGACAAGTGTGACCAACCATACCTCACTATTACATTGCATTGCCCCTTTGGACCAACCCCATTTCTAGAAAGTTTAAACATAGTATTACTTATTATAATTCTGAATTTACTATATGAATTTTCACTAAATATGGCAAGTTTTAGTAAACATTAAAAGTCTTGTACACAAAAAATCAGATTTTTAGTAAAGTATTTCTGCTACAGATTTTTCTGTGAATTTATAAAGACTTTAGTGACACAGACTCTTGACTATTCTGAGTGTAAGGTGATATTCATGTTACGAATACAAATACTGTTTTTATTTTATCTTACAGGTTTCATATTTCATTTTCATAACTGCTAGAAATCCTAAATGAATATCAACTTGTTTTGGTAAAACTTTATCTGTTATTTTTCTCTACTCTAACACTAACTCTATCAAAATCATCATGTACAATGAAATTTCAATTTGGAAAATACGAAATAAACTGAACATGCCTTTTTTCTTTTTTAGATGATTCATTTTGTTTGATTGTTGGTAATCTTTCGCATCTGTTTTGTTTCATTTTATTGCTTACTTTGTAACAAATGATGCATTAATTCTTCCACCCATGGAAATAAATCACACTGAAGATCATAAGTCACATATGGTAAACATCATGAGCAAAGAGTGTGACCTTTGCAGGTGAAAACTACTGTATTAGGCCATACTTATTTTTTATTTATTTTTTCACAAAGTTGGTTCTTCAAATTCAAATAGTTTTCAAATATGCATTTTATATCATAAAAATACATCATGCACTAGAATAGAAATGTCCAAAAACTACTATAATTTAACTAGTTTTCTAACTAAGCTATAAATAGATTAAAAAATTCCATTAGCTGCTCAGAGTTCAATAACAACAAATACACTGTAAGCAGAAACTGCTGGAATTTGGTTATAAATTCAATTTTAAATGTTTTCGGATGGCAGATACTTTGAACTTTGCCTAGTAAGATGGCACAGTATACATATTTATTTTTACTGAGATGAAGAAAAACACCATTTCCACACAATATTTAGCAAAAAACAGATATTCAAGTAGTATATTATATTAGAGGTATTTAAGTTTTAGGGGGGGGGGCACTGCAGGAGTGTGCTCCTAATCAAGATTGAAGCATAGTGAATAAACTTGAATTTTGATATATTTTCAAATTATTTCAGGTGTATATCATTACAAATGTTCTAATATGTCTACGTATTCCCATTTCTAGCCTAAGCTTATCAGTTATTGCTTAAAATTTATTAATGAGAAAGAGAGAGAAATAAACCTAAATGGCAACAGTTATAATAGAATGAGTTTCACAAGTCTAACAGCTGTGCATGAAATAGTCAAATATTTGCCAGGAAAGACAGCCTGTCAGCTTATAACTGATTAGGTCACCTATTATTTATGCAGTGACTAGGCTGAGATATTTGACATTTTGAGTCACATTATTAAATATTTCATGCTATCTTCTGCTGTTACAGGAAAATCAGGACTGTATACATTTTATTGTGATGTATGTTATCAATACTATTTTCTTTTGTGTGTTCTTTTTTCTTTCAGATCTAAAATAAAATTCTTAAACTAGTTCATGATTTTATTTGTAATTATCACACCTTGTAATATCTGATACACATGACAACACCTTTGAAAAAAAATTATATTATGCAGAACAATCACACAGTCCTGCAAATTTAAATTTCATAAAAGTTGTTTTGGTATTGATAATGGATTTTTCATAATTCAGGTACGCAGATTTCGAAAATAATATTCATTTTTTCTATCACGTAAAGATTTTTTACAAACTGGGAGAAAAAAACTGTTACTTAGATCAAAATATTATTTCGTTTACCACAATTATCACTTTTCATTATTATGTTTGTTAACAAAATACAAACAAACTGAAGAAAAGGAAGAGCATTGATGTCAAACGAATATGTATCCTCATTCAATCTAATTTTGTGTGTGTGTGTGTGTGTGTGAAATCTACGCCTTTTAGTCTCAAAACTACGTGTTGTGCACTTTCTTTTATGTATTGCATTATGACATTTTGTGAAAAATCTACGTGATGGCGAAAAATGATTATCATTTTCGGAATCAGCATACAAGAATTACTGTAGAACATGTAAAAATTTGAAGACAATAAAACTTGCAGGCTGAACACCATTTTAAAATATAAATATTTTATTGACCCACAAGGCTTTCTGCACTTTCAAAAGTTCTCTGTATGGAATTGCAGCAGTAAAGTGAGAAAATATTTGAAAATAATGGAATGCAATTGTGTGGGGAAAAACCATGAAGTGTTGAAGTGTGCAACAATGAGTGGTCTAGGTAACAATATAATTATGAATTTTTGCTTTGTTGACATGATAATGTTTGTGATGTATATTCACGAGCTACTCGGGTGTAAGATGACTTGTCCTATTGGCAAATTGAAATAGTATGTCCAATAAAAATTTGGTTTCATGCTAGAGGAGTTTTTACCTCTGAACAAATAACAGTACTTGGTATAAAGACATACGGCTGTATCAATTGTTAAACTGAAATTGGGAGCAGTTGAAGTATACTTGGGGAATTGTAAATGGTGAAAATTTGTTGTTAGTACTTCATTTAGAACTTTTAACACATCACTGCTACATGGGGGCTCGGTATTGTTCAAGCTGCTTTAGTCATTTGTGGCTCTAAAATTTTACACGTATTGTAAAAGGCCAGGATGCCATGTAGGCTAGTCTTTGAAGTTCGACATAATCAGGTTACAGTCGCGAGTGGAGCACACAAGTCACCAACTCAAGGAATTTACAGTTAGACTAAAGAATTGACTCTGAGATTTAAACACAAACAACACCAATACAATATATTAAAATATTCGGCTATGTCGAAATTACCGAAGGTATCTTGAAAAGTTAACTCTGTTAAAACTATTAAATTCATCAATCTGAGCAGGTAACTGTTCTTCCATTGGACTGCCTATAACATCCATTAAATTACTTAATACTACCAGTAAGTTACTGTGTCCAGTCTCTAACGAAGTTAATGTAAACAATGTAATGTTTTTTATAACATATTTCTCATTCCTTGAAGCATTAAAAATAAGTAGAAAATGCCACATCACTTCAATATTGTTACGTCTCCGTTTGTTAATTAACTTTCCGTAACTTCGTTCCGATGAAACT
>NW_013668448.1:110911-114194 GCF_000517525.1 Limulus polyphemus | reverse complement strand
CGGCATATCGGCTGATAGAATGGCTCCGAGTTTTTTGCTTCATTTTTTCAAGTACAAACTTTTAGCTCTCCCATCGAATTCTTGTGGCTTCCTTCACACTGGATCACTCCTATTACTGACATTCATATCTGGGATGTGACTTCTAATCCCTGCAGCTAAACCCTAATGCAGACATATTCAGTCCCAATTGTTAGAAGAAAAAGAAAAGAAACAAGAAGAACGAGAAAAGAAACAAGAAGAAAGATTACAGCAGTGGCAAGAAAACCTACAACAATGGCAGCTCGAACAGCAAAATAAACAAGAGAGATTACAGCAGTTGTTGGAGAAAAAGAAAAGAAACAAGAAGAGAGATTACAGCAGTTGTTGGAGGAGAAAGAAAATAAACAAGAAGAGAAATTACAGCAGTAGTTAGAGGAGAAAAAAATAAACAAGAAGAACGAGAAAAGAAACAAGAAGAGAGACTACAGCAGTGGCAACTGGAACAAGAAAGGAAACAAGAAGTACAAATGGAAAACATTAGTAAATTTAAAAGCGAATTAGGTACATTAAAGGATGATTTATTGTCTTTTACACAAGGAGGACACATTAGCCATTGACTTAACCAGACCCAGACAATGACAAGCTCCTTCCAGAGAAGAAGAGAGATTACAGCGTTTATTTTCTTTCTCCTCTAACAACTGCTGTAATCTTTCTTCTTGTTTCTTTTTTTTTCCTCTATCAACTGCTGTAATCTCTCTTCTTGTTTATTCTGTTGTTCGAGCTGCCACTGTTGCAGGTTTTCTTGCAACTGCTGTTGTCTCTCTTCTTGTTTCTTTTCTTGTTTATTTTCTCGTTCTTCTTGTTTCTTTTCTCGTTCATTTTCTCGTTCTTTTTGTTTCTTTTGCTGCTCTTGTATTGCTGCCATCAAGTCTGCCAAGCTGTAGGTTGATTTTCCGCTTCTCGTTTCCATTTTTTTCATCCCACTTCTAACACCAATTTGTTACGTCTCCGTTTGTTAATTAGCTTTCCGTAACTTAGTTCCGACGAAACTTTAGCGGCACAAGTCCTTACTTAATAAAACTGGTTTATTCTTTCCGAATACAACTTTACGATACACTTATTTTCAACAATCACGCTAAAACAAACGCTATAACGAACGTTAACTTAAACAATACGTCTCTCTATGACTGCAGTTCAATTACTCATTAGGTACACACACATTCTTGTCCCGTCACGTTATCGCCCTCTTTGATATACCAGACTACCCTATATCTAGTAAATGCTAGAGCATTCGCCAAGGTACAGGATAGTTCTAGAAACGTGGCGTCACACTAGTCATGTGACTCGCTGACGCAATAATGCCATACCTATCTGACAGTTCTATGCTGAGCCATAATATAATGTTTAGGGACAAAACGAGACCTATTGGTCCATCTAGGCTGTCCCATTTTCTAAACAAAACTAATAAATATAAAAATTAAGACCTCAAAGCTAGCCCTTATCATTCGTATAGTAATCAAGCTTTCTCTTAAACTCATTTAAATTTACTGCCTCCACAACATCCAAAGACAACCCATCCTGTTAGAAAAATAAAAGTGTCTTAGCTGAAGATGAGTCCTACCCTGCCAAAATTTATAGTTGTGTCCCCTAGTCCTACCATTATACGAAAAAAATTATGCATCATCACTATCAATTCACTTAAAAATCTTAAACACATCAATAGGATTCCTTCTAACTCTTCTTTTTTTAAGAGAAGACAACTTTAGAGGTCTTTCCTTGTGTGACAACCCCTCCATCCCATCTAGTAGCCCTCCTTTACAACAATTCAATGTCTTTCCTAGGGTAAGAAGCCCAAGATTAAACATAATACTCCAAATGTGACCTAACCAGTGACCTATACAATGAAATTATAACATCTTTAGACTTATATTCATTATTTCTGTAGATACAACCTAAAATTCTATTAGCCCTACCACTAGCAATAATACACTGCTTGGATGGCTTAAGAGACTGATCAACCACCACACCAAGATTTTTTTCTTTGATAACACAGTTAAGGTTATTCCCATCTAAATTATACTTATAATTCAAATTATGATAACCTACATGAATTATCTTGCATTTATAATAATTAAAACCCATCTGCCATTTATTTGCCCATCCCACTAAATGATCTAAGCACTTTTGTAAAGCAACAATATCCTCCTTACAGTCAGCAACGCCCAAGACCTTATATTATTAGTAAATTTCTGTAATTTATTCACCATTACTTCATATATTTGTTCTTTTTGATTTACATTAATGTAAATCAAAAAGAACAAAGGTCTTAACACTGGGCCCTGAGGTACCCCACTTGTGACATTAATTCAGTTTTACTGAATTCCATTTGCAAGAACCCTCTACTTTTTCCCCCCAGTCACTCTTCTCTTGAATTAAGTAAATTATCCGCCACACCTACACATAATTTTTACAAGCCTTATATGTGGAACCTTGTCAAATGTTTCCTGAAAATCCAGATACACCAAATCTACACCCTTACCCTCATCTACATAAGCAGTAACCTTTTCAAAGAATTGTAAGGCAAGATTTTCCCTTAGTGAATCATGTTGAATATCCAATAAAATTCAAAACTTTGTTAAATGACTTTGTAAAGCATCTTTTATTAGACTTTCCAAAACTTTTTTCACAACTGATGTAAGACTAATAGGCCTATAATTACTGGGACAATATTTTATCACCTCCCTTGACAAGAGGAGTAACATTAGCCAACTTTCAATCCTCTGGCACCTTCCCACTATTCAAGAATCTAGTTTTTACATGCAGCCACCCTTTTCTTTCTATAAATAATATGTTTATACTGAATAGGTTGACAGACCATTTGCAATAATTTTCAACCTGCTATCTTGTAGTTGTCAGCACAAGTCGGGTTCACTACTAAATGCTGGCCAATCGCTGATTCACATTTTGGTGGTAAAACTTTTGTTTTACAGGAGCTACATGGTAAATTCTTTTCTTTCACACTCTTATTTCTTATAGATGAGGGTACATGCTGTTTAATTCTATCCTGCAGTCTTTGTGAAGTGCGACCTATGTACCGACATTCGCAGTGGCACGATAATTCATAAATAACCATACTTTTCTGTGTGGTAGGTATCGCATCTTTGTGTGTTGCAGGCAACAGCTTAAGTGTGGAACAAGCACAGTAGAGGTTCACTGCAGGAAAACATTTAGTAATGGCCGTTTTCAATTGTTTTTCAAATTTTGTTGAAATCCATGATAGTTTTAGGTAAACAGGACACTTGTT
>NW_013668448.1:106928-110784 GCF_000517525.1 Limulus polyphemus | reverse complement strand
AAATAGGACACTTGTTAGGACAAAATTTTGGGGCAGTTGAGAAGCTCGCAATTTTCCTTGAAGTAATTTGATTGGTGGCGTTTTCTGGATAACCATTTTCTAGTAAAATAGTTTTAATTGTCTTCAATTCGAAATCTAGTTTATATTTTGAACAGATAACTAGAGCCCGATGGACTAACGTACCAATAAGGTTCGTTTTGCGACTTTTAGGACTGAAAGAATCCCATCATGTGTATTGTTCTGTAAAGGTAGGTTTTCTGTATATACTGATGAGAAAACGAAAGTCGTCTTTTTCAACTAAGACGTCTAGGAACGGTAAAGAGTTATGTTGTTCCTTTTCGAAAGTAAATTTAAGAGCCGAGTGCAACGAGTTTAGGTCTTGTAAGAAACACTCACATTCCTGTTCAGTTTTAAAAATGGCAAATGTGTCGTCTACATAGTGGGACTAAACAGCAGGTCTGGTAACTTTGTCGAATAGTTCTTTTTCATTGAAACCAACGAAAATACTGGCTAAGGCAGGTCCAAGAGGAGAACCCATGGCGACTCCGTCAATCTGTTGATACATGATATTGTTACGCCTTTGTTGTTAGTTAATTTTCTGTAAAAATTCTTTCCAAAGAAACTTTAGCGATACAAGTCCTCTCTTAAATAAAATGGGTTTATTCTTTCTGAATACAACTTTGCAATACAATTAATTTCCACAGTCGCGCTATAACAAACGCTATAATTCACCACGAACGTTTCACGTGCTCAACTCAACTGTCAATTACACATTGTTGCCGTCACGTCTTGACCGTCTTATATGTACAACAATACCGAAATCTAGTAAGCGCTCGAGCATTCAGGAACCTTCGAGAATATGACGTGTTACCAGGGTCACGTGACCTCCGCTGTCGTAACAATATCATTAAAGCTGAATTACACCGAACATGTCGCAGTATTCATCAGTTCAATAAACAGGTCCTTAGGTACTGGAGGGCACTGAACTTCACCACCACACAAAGTATCTGCTCATATTTTGATGGTTTCTTCCAGGGGTACATTAGTAAACAGGCTGCTCATGTCGAAGGAGCACAAAAACGATTGTTTAGGGTCAAGGCTAAGGTTCTGTATGGTTGTAACAAGAGAAAAGGAGTCTTGAATACAGTTTTCTGAAAAATACGTTAACTCCTGTTCTAAAATTTCCAAAAGCCACTTCGCAAATTCATGTTGTGCAGAGCCGATCATAGACAAAATCGGGCGGAGTGGTACATCCTTTTAGTGCGTGTTAGGAAGGCCATACATGCGGGGACGTTGTGAGCCTGCGGGCCTAATCCGATCATAAATATCACGTGGTAAGGAACCTTTCTTAACCAGTTCTAATAAGTGTTTTTGTAACTTGTTATCAATTTTTGCTGTGTTATCATTTTGCGACACAGTGGCTAGCCTTTTGAATTTTGTTCCATCATTTAAAATGTCACATATTTTTTCAATGTAGTCAGTTTTATTCAATATGACGGTACCAGAACCTTTGTCAGGTTTTGTGATAAGAATACGTATGTTCGAGCGTAGAGATTTTATAGCCTGAAAATATTCTCTATACATATATAAGTCGGTAAGGTCGATTGGTGTGCCACAGTAAGCATGTGCCAAATCACGTAGTCTGGCCTTTAGCGAACTTAGTTCTTCGTCGGATACTGGTTTATGTTTAGTAAGTTGAGCATATAAAACTTCAAATTCTGCGAAAATCTTCTCTCTCTGGACATTGTTAATAGGTACAGAAAACTCTAGACTATGTCCAAGTAGAAATTCTTCTGCTTCAGAGAGGCAGTAGTCTGAAAGATTAATAATGTCCTTTTTAGAGTCACTCAACGCTCCACCGAAACGTTTCTTGATAATAATGTTTATGTTACGATCGTGTTTTGTTTTTGTCTGGTTTTCCATCCGTTCATCAATTTTGGAATTGTAGTGGTACAAGCGAATCATGTCAAAAAATGAAAGAAATTTTCTAATTTTTGACCACAGGTTGCGATAACAAACTTTTACTTTAGAATATTGTTTTTGGTTTTTCTAGTGGTTTGCGATTACTAATAAATTTTGGCACGACTCGTTTTACGATGCATGTCTTTAGAAAACGGCAGATAATTTAAGAGTTCTGAGTTTACCTCGAAGCTTCACAAGTTGGTTCAGGTCTTCAATCTGATTCTTGGTGTACCGCCGCCGGAAATACTTGAAAAGTTTTTTGGCGTACAAAACTTGAAGGTAGCTTTTATATGCGGAAACACCTGTTAGCTGAGTTCTTGCACATCTTAAAATATAACTGTTGCTTATCTGCTTGTTTCATAATTTCCAGTAAAAATTATTTCTGAGTGACTTCAGCGATACAAGTCCCTTCTTGATTAAAATTAGTTTATTATTTCTCGATACAAACTTTGTAATACACTAAACAACTTTTATAACACATGCTATAAATCACAGTGATTCACACACTTTGCTTACGGTGCCTACTGTTCGCTTGACTCAATTAGCTTTCTATCTCTTCAATCTATCTCTTCTCTCTATCTGCATATCTCTCTATATCTCTTCGATCTATCTCTTTTATCGCGCTGGTTTTTCTCGCCAGGCTTATATACTAAAAAAAAAAAGGTCGTCTCGAACAAACTAGAGTTGCCAAGAAAATTCATGATCCTTCGAGAAACTCCAGCGCGCATGCTCCCAGCGTCCCGTGACTTCCGCTGTCGTAACATAATGTTGAGAAACGGAAACATCAGCACATGTGGATATGTAGATCTTGAAAGTCAAGTTGTTCAAATCTTGAAAATAGTGTTGTTAACTGGACCAAATATATAAAATAAAAATAATAGATATATACAGATGTATAACGTTATGAGATTTAAGCTATTTAAAGTAAACATAATTTACCTATATATATTTGCATTATATAATTTTCTGTAGTGGTTTGTTTGTTTGAAATTAAGCACAAAGCTACACAATGGGCTATCTGTGCTCTGCTCACCACGGGTATCGAAACCCGGTTTCTAGCGTTGTAAGTCCGCAGACAAACTGCTGTGCCACTGGGGGGCTTCTGTAGTGGTTACGAGGTTGGTCAAATCGGCCAAATCCATACAGAGATAAAATAGTGGAAATAACAGATAAAATATAAAGTTAAAAAAAAACGTTTGATAATTATCTGGAGCTAATTAGGAGATTATAGAGATATCACATGTCAAATTTCACAATATTCTGATGTATAAAAGTATTTTCACTCTTAAAATTAAAATTACTTTGCCCATTGGATAGTCAACAATCGAAAAGAAACAATAGGGAATCCCCAATAGCCACGGCACTTGAAATTCTTTTAAGCAGTATTAGAGTAAAATAATCTCCGAGACCTTATATTTTTATGTGCCAGCAATACCAAGTGTGGGGGCGCGCGTATGTCCATTCGATTTTATTACTCATCAGGATCTCTACCAGCCTACCCTCAGATTGAAACTCTTTCAGGCCGGATTAGAGTAAATTAATCTATGAGACATTGGACATGGTCAAATACATCAATGGAAAGGGTTTGTCCTCCTGAGTCCAAAACTGTAATTATATCTCAAATCGGTCAAGAACTATTAGCTAAAAGTTTGTACTTGAGAAACTCAGAGCTATTCTAGCTTAAGAAACTGTCTAGCTTAAGCCCTGTGACAAAGAACTATTGGGCACAATGGGACCAGTTGAAGCTTGAAGATGGTATTCGTGTCAGGAGATGGGAAAGTGACGACCTGGCAAACAGTTATACCCAGAAAGTTACGGGAAGTTGTGCTGCGTCAATCCCATGATAGTTTAACAGGGGGACATCTCGGAGTTAAGAAGACATTGAGTCACCTAT
>NW_013668448.1:104673-106673 GCF_000517525.1 Limulus polyphemus | reverse complement strand
GTCTGATGGGGTGGTGTAAAAGTACAATTGGACACTTTAGTAGCTGCCAAGATGACTGGAATGTCTTACTCCTTCCACTGTTGATGGCCTATAGAACAGCAGAGCATGAAGCCACTGCATACACTACAGCAAAGCTGATGTTTGGTCGGGAACTTCGGTTGCCAGTGGATCTGATAACAGGACGCCCACCTTACGAAGAGTTGCCTGAAAATGTGCCAGAGTTCGTGAAAGTGTTAACTGAAAGGATAGATGATATTTATCATAAAGTTCAAACTTGAAAACGTCTGCTGATTCTATGAAGCTATGTTATGATAAGAAATCTACTGAAGTCAGCTTTGTACCAGGAGGCAAGGTGTGGTTGTATAATCCCAGGAAGACCAAAGGGAAGTCTCCTAAGTTGTCTTCTCCATGGGATGACCCATATGACATAGTGGATCGTCTCTCAGACGTGACTTTTCGAATAAAATGTGGTTGGCGAGGTAAGCCAAAAGTGGTGCATGCCAACAGGCTTTGGCGTAATCATGGTCCAGGTCATTTCAGTTGGAATGAAGTGAACAATGGAACAAATGACGCTGCTGAAGACGTGTCACCTAAAAAAGGCACTGTTGAAGAAGAAACTACCCGGTTTTGAGAAGGAAAACAGTGAAGCCGTTAATGACGTTACTACCACTGATGTGACTGCTACCAATAGTGGGACATTTCCTGATGGAGCAGATGAACCACACGTGAAGCAGAAGCTAACGAGACGGAGACCAGTATGGAAGAAGATACGTCCTGTAAAATTAAGAGACTTTGTTGTATTTTAATTTTGTGTTTGTAAATTCTGTACATTCAATCAAGTTATTGTTAATTATCTACTGGTTTAATGTAAGTGGCTATTGTTCGGGATGAACAATACTAAAGAAGGGGCAGTGTTACGTCAACAGAAGTCATGCACGCTGGAGTTTCTCGAAGGATCATGAAGGCCCGAGTGCATTCGAGACGCCCTCTTTTTAGTATATAAGCCTGGCGAGAAAAAACAGCGGGATCGAAAAGATAGATTGGAGAGATAGATAACTGAGTCAAGCGAACAGTGGGAACCGTAAGTAATGTGTGTGAATCACTTTGATTTATAGCGTGTGTTATAAAGGTTGTTAAGTTTAAAGTGACTGTGGAAATTCTGTGTATTGCTAAAAGTTATATCGAGAAAGAATAAGCTGGTTTAGTCAAGAAAGGACTTGTATCGCTGAAGTTCCTCGGAAATAATTTCTACCGGAAACGAACAAACAAGCAGATACATAACAATATAAATTTTGTCGCTGAGATTGAAAGAAAGAATATGTGACCCTTTTGTTAAAGAGTAAACAACCTCGCAAGTAGTGTAAGTTGTAAAATACATAGAGGAAAATCTAAGCTTTAAGTTTGGGTGGAAGTACGGTATGTCTACAGCAACGGTATCACGTCGTTTTGATGACTGTGATGTTACATATAACGGTTTGAGGTCACGATGATTCATAAGTCAGTTGAAATAACATTAAGCGTTGTAGAAACAGTCAGCTCATGAACACTGTTTTCTTAATTTCAGAAAACCAGTGGCTTCAACATAGATTTCTCACTGGATAAGAGGACGATCCGACTTAACGTGGGTCCGAGAAGGGTTTCCACCAGTACTTTAACAAGTATGCATCTAAAACCTAATTCTCCCATGTTGCCGACAAATTCCATGCCGAATGGTAGCATATCTAATTTTTTTCAATACATCTAGCAATGGACGAGAACTCCCGAAACTTGATCACACGATATGTGACCTGTTGAAAGTATTTCCCAAGCCAAGTTTCTTCAACGACAATACTTTTGGAAACTTTTCTCCAACACCGCTGGTTTGCTCGTTTCTCAGTATGTTACATGGTCTTCCACGTTTGTCTGTTTTCAGCCGATTGGCGAGCTTCTATTGAACTTTGCTTTGAGACCAGGGCCCGGCGTGGCCAGGTGGTTAAGGCACTCGACTCGCAATCTGAGGG
>NW_013668448.1:76850-103994 GCF_000517525.1 Limulus polyphemus | reverse complement strand
CGAAATTCAAAACAAACAAGCTTTGAGACCACCACACGAAGTTGTGAATTTGAGGTCTAACTCAAATTTACCTTGAATGTTTTTCAAACACAATTACCATACTTTGTTAATATAAAAATTTGACCACATACCAGCTCGATTTTAAATGTTAGGCTTAACTACCTACATAATTCGCTTAACCCTCCGTTTTAATATGTATATATTTTAATAGCATTGTAAACTTAGCCATTGATTTTCAATTGTCAACAACAAACCAAGAGGTGAGTGGTTAGTTGTGTATGTATTCTGTCTTTACAGGTATACAGTTAAGATATAATTATACTTCTAATATTCTATCCTCCGAGGCTAAATATTAGTTTATTTTTTCAATCAACGTTTTGACTGAAATAGGGACAAAACGATGTCTTCTTCTCTTTTGTATTTAAACAATTTATTTATTTTAAAATTGCCTAAGTTAAGACTATAGAAAAAGTTTTATTACACGTATTTTAAGTTTATGAATGAAATTCTGATTTTTATGCGAAACTTTAAACTTCTGTTAGTCTGATTAAAGACTGAAACTTCATAGCGATAGTAGCAACACTACAAGTTTATAGTATTTTCACCTTCATCGCAGTCTAAGGTTTAATAGTTTATATAGGTATACGTTCTGATGTTTCATTTAATGCCCTGTGTGATTCACACAAATATATTTTAAGGTAAAAAAAAAATCAAATTTATTGTGTATGTAATTATGGGATTTTGAAACTTCATTTTAAATACGCACCATGACTATTGTGAGTTGCTACGAAGTTAATTTTACTTTTTAAGAGAAATATTGATATTGTAAATTGGATGAATATCCCTTCCCACATCAATGTTCTCTTTATAGTTTAAGTTAAAATGGAAGTGTTTCTATAGATAGTTGAAACGTAATTACGTTCTAAGTTTGAGTAAAGAACAGTAAACTTACTAAAACAAAATGTGCAAACCACCATTGTTTTAGTAAAACAGATATTAAATTCCACATTAGCTAATGGTTAAACTGTTTATTTTTGTTTAACAGCTTGGGTAGATGGTGTAGCACTTTGCGAGGATGGTGCTAAGACCCTAACTGGCGTGCTACCCTAGTCGTACGTGGGCTATATAGAGCTACGGTAGGACTATCCAGCGCCGTTGAATGTACGGTAGCACAGCACTCATACTTTGCACTCTGAGAGGCATTAACCTGGAATATTACTCCTTTTCTTCTTGCCATCAAGTGTAATTTCTTCTTCTAATTCAGCCATTTATATTTGTGCTTCCGTTGACTGTTTCTGGTAGGCGTTTGACTTAAAGAGTAGCATGAAGTCAGGTTTTGTCTCAGCTTTTAATGCTATCTCATCAGCTTCTTTTCTCATTACTTTGACTGCTTTTTCCAACTTTGCTTTCTTATTCTTCAAGTTTTATATGTCTTGATGTTTCTTGTTTTATTTTATTTGTTCCTCCAAGTACATATGGTATATCATTCTTGAAGCTTTGGTACTCCTAAACATTTCTTTGGAAAGACATACTTCAGTAACTTCTCTGTCCTTTAATTCATGCTACAAGTTTCTTCCTTAAAAGATATCCAACCAGCATTTCTTTGTTCATAGAGTATCCCTCTATTGATGCTTGAGAACGTGAAAACCATCTTAATAACTTTTAACTAGTCAACAGAATCCTTTCTAGCATTTAATGCTTTGTGAAAAAATGGAATAAAGTCTTTGATTTACTCTGTCAGAGTTAGAAAATTTTGCATCTTGAGGCTTCAAGTCTCTGCTGAAGGACTTGAATTGCATAAGAGCTGAGTCACAATTAGAATTACACATCAGTTTCCTATCCAAAAGCTCCTGCAGCAAAAGTGGAAATACTTTGAGATAGATTCTTCTTCTGATGTGAGAAAAGATCTTGGATCCAGACACGTGGAGTACATCACAACAGGAAACTTCAGAATATTTTTGTTTTGCAATCTACCCACTGATATTTTCAAATAATTGCAACAATCTTGTTTGAACTGTAAAATGTTTTGTTCAGTGATGTTCTTCTGAGAAAATTTCTTCACAGCATTTTTGGCAGCAAAGCCAATTTCATTGTCTTTAACAAACATCAAATTTTCTTCATCCTTCACATGGATTCTCAGCAGATCAACATGGTTCAATGCCTTGTCTAGAATTTTCTTTTTAAAGAAAAGTTATTACTCCATATTACAACACACAATTGAAAAGAACCATTGGTGAATCTATTAGGTAAATTGTAAGATAATGGTCAAGTTGTTTTCCAACATAAGAAAAGAAGCTTAAATTGCAATAAGATGATGATCCTGGCAAGCCTCTCTTACAATTTCAAAAGACTTTGTAGCAGTGGCAACAGCATCGCCTTCAACCCACCTACTGAAACAATATTTAATTGGAAATACATCTGATCTGTTCACATTTATGAAGTCATTTCTTGCAGATGAATCCTTAAAGATCTGCCATAAACTTAGAAGGATGGTGTCTACAGTCTAACCAGATGCAGCTACACCTACTTGGAATGTTTGGTGGACAGTGTATACGCTGCAAGTGCCAGTATCAAAAAGGTATGAAAAGTCTGGATGTTCTTCCTTCCTCTGAGACAGGAACTATTCACATGTCTTGGGATTTATGTTTGGCTCATCCATTCCAAGTTGAATTAGGTTCTGTGGATTCAGTTCTTCAATTACATTTTGTAATGCATCCAACAAGTCTCTTGCCTTGGTATGTCCAAGTAATTGAGATCCCAGATACCTAGTAGCCACAGGATGTGATTTTCATTCCAAAATGGGATCACTGTGTCCATCTGTTCTTTTTGAAAATTTTATTCATACTCTCGTTAAATCACTCAACAAGAACCTTGGACCAAAGAATTCTTTAAATGAGCTGTTGTTTGAAGTATGGAGCAATCCTGAAGCATAAAAGGTAAGCAAACATTGCAGAAAACAGATGATCTTAAAAGAATTAAATGACGTGTTTCTTGACCACATGTTTCTAAAGTCCAGAATTTCAGCTTTCAGAGCAGACACAATAAGAACATGACGATTAATTAGAGGAATATTTTCTGGGACAATGTCACTTATAGAGGGAGTCGAAATTGCCCTATCCTCCACCATTACAGAAGTTGACTTTGCATGACTGAAAAAATCTAATAATGGTTTGCTCACAGTATCTACAGCTAGGAGTTTTCTTATGTTTCGCTCCTTGCATATAATTCTTCAAGGCAGCCACATCAATGTTGGAAATATCAAAGTTCTTGTTGCAGACTTTAAACTAAACTACTATCAGTTTTGCACTCAAAAAGCCAGTTTTTGAAATTAGGATTAGCTAACCACTCAGCTCTAGAAGTGCACTTTCTGGTCCCACTCATTATAACAAGATTAGACAAGAAACAACAACTTAAAGTAGTCACATGAGAAAACAGTAAACATGTTACTAGCAACAACAAACTTAGCCTTTAAAAATTGGAATATTCATTTTAAGAAGAGTACAAGAAATTTCCAATTTTGAAAACAGCATACTAATTTTGGTTAAAATGAATTTTTTAAGTTTAATTTAAAAACAATGAATGAGCCTCCTTTTCAATAAATGTAAGAAAACTCACCCAATAGTGCCTGAAAGGTGCATATTGTCCATACACCCTATCAAGCACCAACTGTATCCATTTAGCAGAAAATAGTAAAACAAATTTGGAGGTATAAAAATTCCCAGAGAGCTGAAAGTTGACAAAAAACACCATGGAAGAATTTTTCCATGAGAACTGCAGGAATTTCATGACATTTCCAGTAATGGTAAAAAAATTTACAAATTCCAGGTTTTCCAGGATGCCTATGGACTCTGTAGTATATAAATGAAAATTAAAGTGGATAAATTAACTATCACACAATGACATCATCTTTTTTGTGGTTATTAACTATGTCTGAACATTGCTACCAAACAATCTCGTTTTACCTTCAATGGAAAGATATTTGATCAGCTAGATGGGGTTCTTTACCGTTATTGATGATCAGAATAATGTAGAACAACTTCTCATTTAATATGCAACATTGTAATATTAACTTTACAGTAGAATACCATCAACTTCTTCATATAACTAACGATGATGATGTTTTGTCAAGTTGTGTCATAAGCCAACCTTCAAGGGACTATTTACTCACTGTAAAGAAAACCTAATCAAAATGCTTGGGTAGAGTTTGCAGTATTATTAAAAACAGAGATGTGTTGAACCAAGAACTGTTGAGAATTAGATTATTTGTGTAAGAGTTCTTTCCCACCCAAATGGTTGACAAGGTGGTAAACACCCACATAGACAAACTAGATCATCCATCAACAGCAATTTATAATGTGCCCAAAAATAAATTGACCCTAGTTATCTATGAAGTATGTTGTTCATGACAAAAAAAAGGGAAATTCAAGAAATTGATTAACAGATCCTATCTCCAAATTAAACTAAATCATGTTTTCAGATCCCAATTCAGACTAAAAATCATCTTTTTGTTCAAAGTTCAAATAAACTATTTACATAATTCCATGGTCATAAAAAAGTATGAAAGCTCAAGTGTATGGGATTGACAGCCAGGAGACTAGAAGAACAAACCAGAGAGCACCTAAGATTCAAAAGTGTAAACTGAAAACAAACAGCAAAACACTTACTGAACTGTAACAACAGCCCATCAAACAAACAACACTTCAAGATCTTTCTCAGATCACAGAATGAGCTTATTAATCTTTGTGCTCTTGAAATCAACGATTAACAATTGGAAACAAATGCTTCTAATTTTGCTGAAACTCTAAATGAACTTTGTTGTTGGCTTTCCCTCAGTGGATAAAGTGCCTGAAAAGTTCTAGATTAAAACTTAATTCTTCAGTATCCATAAAAACACCTACTAAGAACAAAAACCAACTAGAAAACTTCTCATCAAATGTTATCGTACAATGATTTAGATATTGGAGAAACTGGCAGATATTTGTAACAGAGATAAAAAAAACATAAAAATTACGTGAAACTAATGAATAGTTCAGCCATAGCAGAAAAATACTGAAGCCACTGAATTAACTACAAATATTATAAACCCTTCAATAAAGCAGATAAAAAAATCAAAAGAAAAAATAATAAACTTGTAAAAATCAGAAATTCACCACTTCTCACAGATTTCAGATTACACATCAACAATATTTGGTTTTCGTTAATCAAGTTTTGTCACAGAACTGCAATCAGATAATCTTCAATCTTCCCCATAACCATAAATACCATCAACAAACAAATTATACCTGTTCAGATGAAGTCTCAAACATTCCAGATGTTAAAAAAGCCTACAGCAAAGCTGGTCTATTTTAACTCTCTTGAATAGATTCCACTTTGACAAGTAAATCTCCCATGTTTTTTTTTTTTTGGTTCAGTGCATTATAGAGCTGGGCAATTAGTGGAATTTAATAATCAATTACATTCACCTAATTGATTATTCTCACATAAGACTTGGATAATTGCAATTATTGAAAATACAGTTTTGATTAGTTGATTATTTTAATCACCCAGATATAGTGGATTATATATTTACCCAAGAAATACTGTAACATAAACAATTACTTTCAACAGAAAATCAACAAAATCCACTCCTAGTGTTACAGTGAGACATGTTTTTTAAGTTTCAACCTGGACACTATTTATTTTAGGCAACTTTTTTCTTTATTATGATTAAACAGAGATGATAGGGTCAGTCAAAATTTGTGAGACACATATTCTGTAACTAAATAATAAATACTGTTGAAAGAATCCTGGGCAACATTTGATGAATAAAAAAATAAGTGAATTATAAACTACCAAATTCATATATTATTAGGCAGGCGGTAGCACTGCCTATGTAGGGGTGGCTGGGATTGTTCATTGGAAATGTTATTTTAAATATCTTAAAAGGTCATTATAACTTTACAATACTATACATTGTTTCCTTTTAAAACAATATTTACATAATATCTGTAAATATTATGGCAAAAAGTTTGAATTTCATGTTCTTTTTTTATTACATGATAACTCAAAAACCAAAACAATGGCATCAACCAATTTCACTAAGTTGACGTAGTTTCAAACAGAGTATCCGCTTTTATAAGTATTATTAATAACTAGTAGTAGTAATTATCATTACCCTTTGAAGTTAGCTTTCTTACATAAATTTGATGTTCCTTTAAAAAGCTTAAGTACAGGGTGAAATATGAATTACCAGCCAATAATAGATAAACAATAAATATTACACTTGGCACCTCGTTGTATTTAGAACTTGGTTATAAATATAACCTTCCTATGTCTATTGAAACATATTGCATTAAAAAAAAAGCAGAGAAGTAATAAAAAAAAGATTTTCAAAAAACGTTGTAAATGTAGGGATGGCTGATATCAATCCTTCAAAAACAATGCAAACAGGATAGTAGGGATGGCATTTGCATCACCTCTACATAATAGCACCGGCAAGAATTAGCATATAGCAATATATATACAACTATTCAACTATAATTGAGTTTAATTTATTCTATTTTTGTTTGTTAACATTCTACTACTGTGTGCCTGTGCTATTATGTAGAGATGGTGCAAATGCCATACCTACTATCTTGTTTGCATCGTTTTTGAAGGATTGGTATTAGGAAAAGTTTTTCTTTACTTGTACCAATAATGACAGGCTTCTGGAATAACTTTCCTTGTGGTTGGTTTATATGTACTGATCAGGGGTGAACTTATAATATGGACAAGTGTGATGATATAATTAGATTGGTCGTTCAGTGTTTAAAAGTAAATACAAATAAATACATGAAGCCCAGTGCATTGAATTGTTTCATCAACACCTGAACAGTGAGCTGATAAGTGTGTGGTGTTTTGAATAATAAGAGGGGGAAAATATGGTCATTAACCATATACACTATTCACACAAATTAAAGGATAATGAGGTTTAGATATATTTTTTTCAAAATTGGAAGGAAAAACAACAGAGAAACATTCATTGTTGACAAAACTTGTTTATTAGAAATATTACAGGTAAACAACTTCCAGCAAGTCGAAAAATTCATTTATACAAAACAAAAAGGCAAAATTAATAAAAAATACCAATATTTAGCTGCACAAGTGTCAAAGAAAAAATAACTTATTAAGATGAACAAACAGTAACTGGTTGGTCCTCCTCTATTGTTTATTACTTCTCGTTTCCCATACTGCTGATGACATTTGGGATGACTTGTTGGGACAGCACACAGTCTCCATTCCTGGATGAGGGCAGCTCTGAGCTCCTGGACAGTCATAGGAACAGGATGTCTCTAACTGAGCTCTATAGCAAGTCCTACACATGATCAATCAAGTTTAAGTCTAATGACTTACCAGGCCAGTCCAGTTCCTCTATTTCTTCATCCTGAAAGAAATTGCTGGGTGATCCTGGCAGTGTAGATATAATTTTTATCCTGTTGATACATGAATTCATCTCTAACAGTACCAGCAAAAAGCCAAACAATGCATAGTAGAAGCTCATCCACATAATGTCTTGCTGCCAGGGATCCTCCATCTATCACATAGAAGTCTGTATGCTTCTACATGCAAATGCCACCTCCAAAGGTATCATCTCAATTGCTTGATGATGCATAGAACCTGCTCTCATTTGTGAACAGTACATGGGTCTATTGCTGAATGGTCCAAGTGACATGTTTCTAGGCCAATTTTAGCCAGGCTGTTTAGTTCCTTGGGGTTAATACAGGGGCTCTAACCAGTTTGCTGGACCTGAGCCCAGCCTCATGGAGCCTGTTCCTGAGGCCCCTAGTGTTGCAGATGTGGTTTATAAGAGCTAAATGCTGCAGATATTGGTCATCTACTGCACTTGTAGCCCTTCTGTGACCCTGGCCTCCTCGTGTATCCTCCTGTAGCCTGATATCTGCACCACAACCCACTGACTATAGATTATGACATTCCTATGAGCCACCTCAGTCTGGGTGCAGCCCACACTCCTGTAGCAGTGTGACAGCTTTGATAACTTTGGTTTCACTTTATTGGTTTCTAACAGCTTGCATACTCTTTGCAAAAGTCAATACCAGCAAAAACAATTAACATATCTAGCATTATCTCAACAGTAAACATCTTTCCTAATCAATCAAAACTAGCCTTTTGCTCTGCGGAATTTGGGTCATTTCTCACAAAGGCCTATTACATAAAGAATCATTGGTGCATAAACTTGCAAATCCTAGGTAGGATCAGTGTAATCCTTTATAATAAAGCAAGCTACATCCAAAAAAAAAGATAATCCAAAAATCCAAAGATAAGTAATGTATATACCACGATTCCTTGTTCCATATTGTGTTTGCTAAAAATATACAGAATAAAAATTTAACAAACCCAATTTTGAGAAGGAGTATGTAAGAAGTGATCATGTTTTAACAAGAATTTAAAAAATATATAGAAGAAAAAGAAAGGGATTATCATCTTAAGTTCTCAGTTAAAAGAAAGTACACATAGCTATTGCAAGTTGCACACAGTTTAACATAATTTCATTGGATGCTCCAAGTTTTTGCTAGTTGAATTTCTTCAAATACAACTCCAAAGTATAATTAAAAAAGGTTATCTTACCCATTGTTACTAACTAACTTTGGAGTTAGTGAGAAAATGACATAGTTGAAACTAAAAGTTAAAAATTGAACCAAACATTATGTGAGACAGAAAATTTTTTAATTGGAAACAAGGAACAGCAAAAATAAGATACCCAATAATTCTCATAATGACGTATCATTTGACTTGTATCAATTATTAACACACAACTGCAAATACTTAGAAAATAAAAGATCATATTGCTGCTATCAGGTACAGCAATTGCTCATTTAGGTTAGATTATTAAAAAATGTAATTTTAGTCAGCACAACATTATATCTATTAGGAAGAGTTTATTCAGGCAAAATTATGCACATACAAAAGTTTGAAATTCACAAACTTAATATGCCATGGTATCTGTATCAGAAGTATATGCAGTTCTGAAGACATAGAAAACAAACTACTAATGGTGACTTAGATGTATCCCAATTCTAAAATGCATACTTTTGGTACAAAATTAACCAATTGACACTACCATGGAAACAATAAATGGGGGAGGGACAAGACATGTATATGATACATAACGTACATGAAGATTGTTTAAAATCTGGTTTAAAGGATATGTTTACCTGATAAATACTATAATATAATAATGTTCAACTGGAAATAAAAAACTCCATTCTTAGTATTACAGGGAAGACCATTTTAAATTTCAAACTGAACTATTTACTTAGGCAACTTTTTAAAGACTATTTGGAGTAGTATAAGTTTATGAAACAAATATTTGAGTGTAACCATATAATAAATATTGTTGACAGAATTACATGCACATTTTCATATATAAAGAAAGAGTGAATTATAAACTACCAAATGCATACATTCTACCAGTAATAACATTCTTGTGAAGTAACTTTTTTGTGCTTTTTAGTTCAGTTTAATTAAGACAGTGGATCACAAGTTGGTATAGGTGTAAAAGTAACAACAATGTCTATTACAGGATATGTTACATATAAGAAACAAAAAACTGCTATACACATTAAAATATACAAAATGGTCCTTTCTGTTTCATTAGATACATTTTCATATACTAAACTGGATTTATATCTTGTATAAAAATAGAACAGCTCTCATTAACTTTGATATAAAATGGATAGTCAAAATAAGTAACTTGTCTTTACTGTTTACTGTCAGAATTTTTTTTCACCCATGAAACAAATTTTATTTCATAAATTACATCTTTATAAAATATTATTCATGATCAATGTCACATTTATATTTTGACAGACTGCTTCAACTGTACATGCAGGTATGCTAAATGTAACTACCTATAGCGTTTCTACTAATTAAAAAAACATAAACATTACAAACAAATAACAATCATTCATGGCTAGTCTAACTTATAGTAAATATTACTTTTCCCTCGAATATATTTCTAATAATGAGCTTTTAAGAAGATATATAGTAATGGAAGTGCTAAAACTTCTTGGTATATTTGAAGTGAATATAGTTCTATCCCTTCACCTCATGCTATTGAGAGGTTTGATGCTATATTGTTACAGTATAACTTTTACATTGTGAAAATAACTTACAAACTGTTGGGCTTAAATATACATATCCACAGATACTTTTTTATGTTGATATTAAGATTTTGGTGTAGAAGTTGTAAGAAACTTATATCTGCTTAACAACATATGTAATACCCATAAATGACAAATCAACAGAAGTACAAACAACTGAATGGTTAACTGATGATAAGCTCACCAAAACAAATGTAAATTAAGGAAGAAAAGCTTCAGTGAATTTCATTAATGTCAGAACCACAATCATTCAAAACATTACTTAATCCATGACTAGTTGACTAATACCACATGTTTCTAATTCAACTCAACAGCCAAATACATCAATGAACTTTGTAATACTTGACTTTTGTACAGTTTTGTAAGATAATCATTGCACAGACACTTTTTCACTTGTCTTTGATTATTATTATATCTTTGTGTGAAATAAAATTACAAACTTCAGGTTTTGTTATTATAAGATAAGGGAATATTCCCTCAATTTTTTTATATTGAAGTCTGAAAAGGTCTTGAGGCACTAAACACTATTGAATCAAGTATTTTCTTTTAAATTCTGATAATATTAATGATGAATATGATATATTACAATAGCCATTGATTCTTATTACATATAGTTACTTGAAAGATTAGCTGTGTAAAAACAAACAAACAAGTATTTATATTTAAGATTATATAAAAATAGTATAAAAAACTTACTTTATCAAGCCATTCATATTTGTGATACCGCGATGTATAATTTGACATTTACAGACTTGTCTTTATTGGAAAACAATTATATTCTGTTCTTCATTTTTTTGAAGTACTAAACCCTTTAAAAGTTTATCAGTCTGAAATTCCAAATATAATATATAACATGGTTCCTTAATAAAACTATCCAAAACATAATAATTAGACATCTGAAGCTACTAAAAATTAATATCAAAATTTGACAGTTGAAGGCACTAAACTTAGGAATTTCAGCTTCCTGATATATCAGATACCTGTGGTGATTTTTTGGGAAGCTCAACTGTTTCAGACATTGGAGCCTCAGGAAGTGGACGCTTAGGTTTTCTTGGAACTGCTGGTGGTGTTCCTGCTTTAACAGGTAGTGGTGGTGGAGGCTGTGAAATCCAAATATGGGATTAATATCATTTGGTAACAATGTGAAGTTGTAACAATACATTAAGCTGAAAAAATAAACTGTTTATTCTTCAATTCTGTCACTGCCATAGAGATATATGTCACTCCTAGAGCACTGCTATGGGAATGTCTCCTTCTACAGCACTGCTGTGGGAAAGTTCTACACAGTACTATGTGGATGTCCTATACAGCACTGCTATGTGAATATGCTATACAGCACTGTTATGTGAATATGCTATACAGCACTGTTATGTGAACGTCCTATACAGCACTGCTATGTGAATATCCTATATGACATTGCTAATATGAACGTCCAATACAGCACTGTTAAGTCAACATCCTATATGACATTGCTAATATGAATGTCCTATACAGCACTGTTAAGTCAACATCCTATATGACATTGCTAATATGAATGTCCTATACAGCACTGTTAAGTCAACATCCTATATGACATTGCTAATATGAATGTCCAATACAGCACTGTTAAGTCAACATCCTATATGACATTGCTAATATGAATGCCCTATACACTACTGCTATGGGAATTTTTAAATTTTGTAACAATAAGATGTTCACCTGTTTCTAATTTCAGATAAGTAATGAAATATTTTAACATATTTATATTGTGAATCTAAAAATAAAACTGGCATTGGGAAAGTTATTTATCTATAAACATAGCAATGAAAAGAGTTAACTTGTTCCAAATATCAATATTTTAATATATAATTCTTTTTTTTTATTATTATTTAGATATATATCAGTAACTATAACTTCACAATGTTAGGAAAACACGTAGGTTCAAGAAATTAATTCAACACCAAAATAGTATCCCCATAGACTGAGCACTTTTGAAAGGTGGACCTTTTTTCTTCAGGGAAAAACTGATTTATCATGATTTGTTTTTTGACAATTTTGAATTTTGTGCAAAGCTATGTCAGGCCTATTTGTACTAGCCATCCCTAATTTCAAAGAGATATGTTAGATGGATGGCAGCTAGTTAACTGCCAACTCTTGGGCTACTTTTTACTAATGAATAGTGGAGCTTCCAGATGGTTTAAAAGGTGAGTATGTTCTGAGACAGGATTTGAACTCATGATTCCCATATTGCGAGTTGAATGCCCTAACTACCAGTCCATGCAAGGCCAATTTGTTAAGAATGACAAATTCCCAGAGAGTGTATTAGCCAGTGTTGCTACATTAGCCCTAACAGGACTACTGAGCACCATGCAAGTGTACAGTGTACATTTGTATATTAAATTTAAATAAAAATAATAATTCTGTTTCAACAATTTAAAAGGAAAGAAATATTTTCAAATTAATATTTTGTCATTTTGTAACATTTAGTTAGTGTAATTCTTAAAAAAAAGTGTTGTACTTAGAATTCTTTTTGTACATCCCAGAGCATAGGTTTATATTTGCTAGGGAAATATCATCTCTTGAAGATATAATTATCCATATCTTGTTTGTAAAATGATTTTTTTTTCTCTTTTGCTGGTTTTATTATTACAGCTATTCATTTTCATTCTTTTTAGATGCCACACTATGTAATCTAAACTACTATTTCATCACAACCTCCTTGTCAATCTACAAAATTTTACAAAAACAAATAACCAAACAAAGAAACTGACACACATAAATCATAATTGTGTTTCATTGTACTCTGACAGTTTAGGAAGGCAGTAAGCTGGTCCCTCATACTGAAAAGGTTGAGAAATGCTGATCTAAACAGCTGATAACGACAATCATCTCTGGAGATAGCTAAAGGCAGAATTTAAATACAATTGGATAGAGCACATTGTGAACTATTTATGTTAATGTAGAGAGAATAAAGTGGTGTGAGTATTAATATATGGTTTCATGGAAAAGTTACCAACCACCTCCAACTATGAACAAAAGAATCAACTAACAAAGCTCACAAAAGTTAGGAACAAACCACAGATATGGAAGTTTTTTCATAGTTTCTTTAGATGTCCTTTTCATTCCTTAAAATATTTTTATGTTACATTACATCTGTTTGAAAGCTACAGAACTTTTCTTCTATGAAGAGACATATGGTAAGGTTGTTTATATTGAGTGAGTATGGAAGTTGATGTCAAAATATTCTGATGACTCAAATCTTTATTTATTGAAAAAGAACTATTTATTAGATATAAGTTGATCTCCACCAAGAAAATAGTTACCTAGCCTGACCTAATGCCATTTTTAAAAGTTTTGGTCATTGGAAGTGGTGACTACTGCAGTCAGCAAAATAAAGTACCAAAAGAAGTATGGTAATGGATACTGATTAAGGTGAAGCTGACTATAAAATAAAACTTTCTGATTACTAATAAAAACAAAAATTGAAATTCTAGGACAATAGGAAAAAGTTTAATGTTTTCCAAAACATGTTTTAAAACAAGATTTTGAAAATTTTGTAACATAATAAATGATAGAAAAACTAAATAAAATATGATTTTTTTTAATACTCTAACCAAGATACTATTTAGTAAGCATGTTCTAAAGCTTATGCAACTTGGCTAAGTATTTTTACTGTGAGAAGGAAAAAAAATCCAGAAATATCAGTGACACCTTTCTGGTTTAGAAAGAGCCAGTTTAAACTTTAGGAGATTGAAATTTTCTTATGGTGTCTACAAATTTATGTAGCAAAGGTTCTAAAAAATTGAACCCTGAAAAAGATTCTCCTTTGTAAGGGCCATGACAGTAGAGAACTCTCCATGTGATAAACATGCATAAATGTCAATTTTGAAAGAATAAGCTGTGTCAGTAAATTAAATCAATGTAGCTGTCTTATTTTCATCTGATATTAAAACACTGTTTTGTAAATTTTACTATGTTATATATCTATATATATATATGTATACACACACACACAATATATATATATATATATATATATATGTAATACAACTTTTGTCTGAAATGTTTCCTTTGACATCCTCGGTATGTAAAAAACAAAGAGAAGAAAATCATTAAAACGTTTTTTTACTATATTGCTATAATGTTTATTTGACATAATCTTTATTTACTTTTGCACCTGTTAAAATGCATATTTTAAAACAAGTTTTAAGTATGGAGTTTTTCTGTTGATACTATCATTTAGTGAATATAAAATAATTATATTTGTTTAGTAACATTTCAGTTAATTTTGTTTAATATTTTAAAGTGGTTTCAAAAATATTTCTTTTCAAAACCTTTTCTACTTAGACAGTGTATCTATCAGGCAATTTATTGCACGTAAACAGAAAGTACAATACTCTATTACATATATACAAGACAAATACAAATTGGGTCAAGAAAATGATCAACTGGTTTATGATACATCGTGATATATTTGATTCCAGAAAGTAAAAAAAACATCAAAAAACACTTAATCTTTGGTGTCAGAAGAAACACCAACACTAAACTTCAAAAAACAGAATGTGCTTTTGTTACTTCCACAAAGAGAACTCAATTCAAAGCCTACCAACAACTAAAAACTACCATTTCAGGGAATTTAAACTGTAAAGGCACATGTTGTTATTGTTTATTACAGGGTTGGTTTTACCACATGGCCCTCAGGCACAACTTTTGTTTACAATGTTTCATTTAAATATTCCTGATACATAGAAAACAAAAATAGGAGAATTGCTTTAAAGAAGGAAAAACAAAGAACTTCAAGCATGCCCAATTATGCTTCAGTAATGGAAATCTTTTTCATGCAGATCAAATTTTGTATATTGTGTTTATAAAGAGGAGAAAGAGTTCACTAAAATTTCAGACTAGTTGAATATAAACTGAATAAAAAAAAAGGTTAAAAGTTATGCACTTTATTTCTTGAGAGTTGCTTGAATAGTATTATATTTGATCTAAAACTATGTACAGAAGAAATATTTGGTTTTACACCATGCACAAATTAAGTTTCTACAAAATAAAGTTCTTTAACTTGAACGAGAAACCTTACACTCAGGAAATAAGAGGATCAATGTAATGCTAATTCCAATTTTCCCTTCCAAATATAAATGTAATCTAAAGTCCGTTTACCTTATTTTTTAACCTTGCAGATGAAAAGAGTGAGCTCTTCCTGGGTGACATATGCATATCATCAGTAATATTGGTATAATCTGCATAGGCTTGTTTCTGGGGCAGAGGTGGTGGTTTATCATCTACTTCTTCTGACGTTAACAATGGTGGCGAATGGACTGACAGTGAAGAGAAAGATGGAGAAGTTGTACTTGTGCCAAGAGTAAAACCAAACAAGCAAAAGTAGTAAATAAATATTAACAGACCATACAGTTCTAAAACCTTCAATGCCCTGGCCATATAGCCAAAGAAAATTATAAAAACTTCATTAGTAGATACAGATATTGGAGGTAATAAACTGATATTTCTAACCTTTAATACAGTTTTGCTAGAAACATAAATATTTAGGTTTCTTATTCACAATTAGAAATTATGTAGAGTAATTTTTTAAAATGTGTATAATATTTTCTTTGTTAAAACATTCAGAAGGTTGAAAGTTAACATTTTCCTAAACTGAAAATATATTTCCGAAAGATACTTACCTCCACTCACAAAAAGCTTTCTTGACTATTGGTGCAAATGTTTGCTCACCATTAGCCTTGCTACTCCCACTTATTACTGCATACTAACATGCAAATGATCATGCAGCAACCCTCCACCAATAGGAGTGTGACACTACTCCTATCATAAATAGTGCCCACTCTAATCATGCACATGTTAACTACTTCAAGATTGGTCATAACTAACCAAAGCAAATCACACCAGAAGTGGGGAGTATGGGTGGAAATGTGAGAAGGTAAGTATCTATCAGAAATGCATTTTCAGCTTAGGGAAATGTTTTCTTCTGATACAATATCTTGCCTCCTTTCACAAAAAGCTATAATCCCACAATGAACTGGTGGAGGGCTGGTGAGAAGATGATCCCCCTTTAAGAAGCACCCAAAGCAAAACCATGAGGTGTGATAAGGAATTAAAAACAACAAACCAGTGGGAGACCACACCTCTTCTGAGCCAGGTTGTTTGCCCTTTAGTGATGTCTCGCAAAAGTATAAAGGGCAGGAACCTGGAAGGGTCCCAAAATATATATAAATAATTGGACTCCCTGGTGTGGAGTGACTAGGCAAGACAGACCATAAATGTGAGTTTGACCTCAACCAACACCTGGTGGCATCTGGAATGATACCTCAGGTCTGTGGTAAGAAAAGGGTTCTCTACCTTTTACCTCAAAAATGGTAATGGTAGGGATGAGAAGCTCCCACATCAAGAACTCATTTTTGCATGTACGCACCTCTAACACAACCAACACCAGATCCACTGGGAACCAACATCCAGCAGATGGTAGGAAGAAGGAGAGCCCAGGAGGGTGTTTACCTCAAGTCCAAAAGCTGGAGGCATTGGGAGGAGGGTACCAGCCACACACATGTGGGGACTTATGTAGCTGGACCATCTCCAACACCCGATCCCTGATAACTGACATCCAGATGGGCAAACTACAATTATACATATATTTATATGACAGAGTGCTACATCCAACACCTGGCAGCATGTGGAATTGTACATTAGGTCTGCAGTAGGAAGGGTGTCACACCACTGACACTCATAGAATGCCACCCCCTTACTTCCAAACTGAGTGGTGTTATGCACACTCAGGTGGACAGGCCTCCATAGTCCACCACCTCTGTCACTAGGAGCTAGTAAGTGGCAAGAACTGCTGTATTCCACTAGAAGACGGAGGGAAAAAGTACACTGAAGAGTCTGGAGGAACATGGCACTGGAGACAGTGTAATGGGTGACAGCAATACCCTATTTTGAAAAGCACAGTGATCACATTGACGGAGTGCATCATCCAACACCTGGAGGCATCTAGAACTGTACCTCAGTCTGCAGTAGATAAAGCCTCAAATTTCATGGATCATCAGAGATGGGCAGTAATCTCTGACTGCTTTACTCACGTTAGTTCATGAGTTTACGGTCCAGGATGAACAAATTTATGAAGCAAAAGACTGTGAGGTATACCTATGAGTGGTCCTGTAAAACACCCTATTTTAATAGTGGGTATAATATGACCTGGATAAGTGTTATGACATTGTATTTTGAAAGCATAGAGAAAACAGTGATGGAATCAATCAACCAATACCTGGCAGCCTCGGGAATGGTACATCAGGTCTGCAGTAGGAAGAGTTTCAATGTCACAGTGATCAAGCATGTTCACAGGTAGTACAGTGCAGGTTTAAAGAATAAGTATATCTGGTCAGGCAACACTCCTCACAGAGTGGTATCCAAATATGCAATAAAGACCCCTGCAAATAAAAATGAACAGAGTACTTCCTATCACAGACAAACAGTTACAGCACTGATGGAAGGAAAATGCAAACTGAATGAACTGGCAAATTCAACCCAGAAGGGGAATGGGAAAAAGGTCATGGGAGAGGTGAGGATGTCACTGAAGAAACAGACAGACTCGGGAACCACAGAAGGAAGCAGTATGTGTCACACACCCTTGGAGAGCTCTGACCAGGCAAAGGAGGTGGGTGGGATAAGAACTTTCATAAAGGAGGGAACAGGATTATGAGACAACAGGAGAGATGAATGGAAGGAGAGGACCAGATGTACTGATATGACTTTCAGAACCCAAGGACCTCCAAAAGTGGGCCAATTGAAGGAGTTTGACCCCACCAACCCTGACCTTAAAAGGATGGTTGGAGTAAAACAAATAAGGGAAAATGTAATCGAACTATTGGGGTCTGATCCCCAATCAGCAAGAAGTGACACCAAACACTGTGATGCCAAATAAGGGAAGTTGGAAGGTTGATAATGAAAAGCATGATCGTTCACAGTACATGGGGGTTGAGACATACTGATTCCCGAACGAAAATTTGCCCATCCTCCCAAATGGCTCACATGAACCCCAATATCCAGGGGAAGAGGAAACACTAAATAATGATCCAAAGGCTCATCCCCAAGAAGGGCAAAGGTTGAACATAGGAAATGAGATATAAGTACCAAACATAACATAACATACCTGAATAACAAATTCAACAAGGGGAAAAGAGGTGTGGGCAAGTTTCCTGAAATGATATGTAACAAAAAGGCATATTCAGGAGGGGAAAAAAGGCTCTCGAAATCCAAAACTAAAAGATCACTGAAAACCTTGTGAGGGCAATCATTGGTGTGTTCTGATTGTTGCATGAAATTAGTCAACTCCCAACAGACCAGAGCCGTCATTTCATGGACTGAGAATTGTAGTTGTCATGTTATAAAAGACTGTTTAATTTAGATATTATTGATTAATTTATTTTGTGAGCGAATATTTTATTACTGTTTGGTGTTTGTTATAATAAGGGTTAAAAGCAGATGATTGTTGGAAGTTGTGTTTATGATTCATTGATGTTGAGACTATCAAACATCTCATGCAATACACTGATGTCGAGAATATAGAGATTTCTAGAAGGCAGACATATGATTAAATGATAAACATATAAATAGTGTGAAACGAGTGGAAACAGCAGATAGACAATAACAGAAGAGAGTAAAGCTACTAGCAAGGAAAAGTTTAGTGTGAAGTTAGCTACTGTAGAAGTGATAGGCCTAATGATTAACATAGGCCTGACGTTTAATATGTTAGAGTAAGACTAACGGTAGAAAAGGAGATAAGAATAATAATTTATTCCTTCAAAGCATGGTTCTAAAGTAAGTGAATGAACCTGAGCACACTTTGACAAAAGGAACAGAGGATATTTAGAAGAAAGAACACCAAATGATTACGGTAACTCTCACCACAATTGTAAGTATATTACACACAGAACACTAGTGCAATAGTAATAGAGAAGATAGTTCGGCTTGTCAACAGAAATTCTAAAGTAATTGAATAGACCTAAGTGGGCTTTTGACAAGAAGAGAACTATATATATATATATATAGTGTCTGTGATATGTCTATAATCTATATAGTGTGAAAAATTTGTTGTACATATGTTTATCTTGTTCCGAATATGTATATTGTTTTGAAAACATGTGAAATGCGTGCTGTTCATTTATCGTTGAATTTATCATCAACAAGTCACAGACACCTACTGTAGAAGAATTCTAAGCCCAATAACAACACAGCATATATTTATACTGTGTTGTTGCTGTTGGGCTTAGTATAAGTAAAAGCCTTTTATTTTGACAATTGGCAAAAATAAATATATTTTTAAATTCTGACAGTGGTTTTGACTCATTGGACATGGTTGGTAATTCCACTGATGCAGTAAGAGAAGTCGTAGTTGTGACCACCAAAAACTGCGAGTGCAAAACTCCCGAAATTGAAAGAGAAGATAAAATAAATCGTAACTCTACAAGAAACAGGACAAAAAACGTTATTAACAAATTAACTGCACTAGAAATTCAAGAAAGTAAAAACATGTGGATAGGTTAATTAAACTGTGAGCAAAAAAAACATCTAATCAGTATGGCTACCAATCTCGAAGTGATTTACATGTGTATGATTAGAGAGAGTGCTAGTTATGATAGGGGTAGTGTCACACTCTTATTAATGGAGGGTTGTTGCATGTTAGTATGCAGTAATAAGTGGGAGTAGCAAGGCTAGTGGCAAGCGAAAAATTGCACAGATAGAGTGCAGTATGAGTCCAGAAAGCTTTTTGTAAGATGAGGTATGATATCATAATCAGAAGATGAATTAAGATGGATTAGATTCAAGGGTTGATTGATTGTTTTGCAAAAGATATTCAAAAACTTGATTTCTGTTGCAAAACATGGATTTAAATCTTTTTTTTCTTTATAAAGCAAACAGAATTGTACTTAAAACAATAAAGAATTGAAATGTTCATGATAATACGTAAAAACCTTACTTGTTTGAGATTGTGGAGTTTTGGATCTGAAGTGCCCACTGGAAGGTCGACTGAGCCTCTTGTCTGCTTCTGACCGTAGGGGACGATGAGGTGTTAACTAAAAGTAGTTTTAGTGTAAAGAATTAGAGCAAATAAACAAGAGTGATTAGCCTGGTTTAGTTTTAATTTATATGAATACACATAATTTTATTATTTCATTAGAGAGGAAAATTCTGAGGCTGTACAACTTTAAAATTACATATAGCAATCAGGTTTTCTTCAATTCAGGTATGCTACTCTGAGAGTGCACTCTGAGCAGTATTAGTTCAGCTACAAAATTTCATACACTGAAGCTTGACATGCCTTTAATGAGTTGTTAGATGTGTTTGACAGACACATGGCATTATCTGTTCTCAACATAGAAGACAGTTTGACAAGATCAGCTTCCCAACTCAGGCTTTCTTTATCTGTAATTCAATGTTGGTCATGGTATGGGCTTTTTAGTTTCCCTAATATCTTTTCATGTTACAGTAATTAATTTGTAATTCATGCCTATCCTAAACCAACAATCATCAGTATTTAAAATCAGAAATATTAAGCATGTAAGGAATGAATTCAAACTACCTTGTTGTTACATAGATTATTTTTTCTACTGAGAAAACAGTTATAACCAATGGAGTGAATGTGGAAATGAAGAATGTGCTATTCAGGTACACTGATATTTTACAGAAAAGTAACAAATATCTGCAAAATGCAAGTTCCAGAAATGTTATGCAGAGAACATACACAAACAGGAAAGGAAAAACAGGTAACACAACTGAACAACTTAAAATGTTTATCATAATTAAAGTGTATGTGTAAACTGTCACTAGCTTGCTTTGGATTTTGGTACAACTCTCACTGGCTCTTAGAGCAAAGAGAAAGTTTCCTTAATGTCTAACAAGATGAAGACAGGATCAAAAGAGAGACTTGGAGTAAGAGAGAGAACATCATGCAAATATCTCACTTTTAATTCAGATCAGAGTCCTAGTGTTGTTCTCCCTTAATCTTTAGATCACCTACTTCAATGATCATTTTGAATTAAAACACATGAAACAAAATATGATTGAGCTCAGTAAAATTAAAATACATTAGACAAAATTGAACTGGATGCAAGATTCAATAATAGAATCATAAAACAAAATTAGAGCACAACATAATACAAAATCAAATAAATATAAATGAAATAATGCTATTTTAGATCATAATACAAGTGAACCGAAAGTATGGACTGAACAAAACTGAATGCAAAATTTATTACACAAGAGATCATAAATAAACTCAAAGCACGAAATAATCATAATGAAAATCAAAAATCAAATTGCACATTATATGAATCATAAAAGGCAAAAGAAGGCCATCAAGGTTCTTCAAAGATCACTACCTTTTGGCAATGACCTTGCAGAAAGATTTTCTCATTTTCAGCACACCTCTCTGAAGGCTCATAACCTCTTCCTGTAAGCATAAAGTTTCTTAACAAAGCTGATATTTTTATCCAAGAGGTGCCAACATCAGTGTTGGTATGCTTCCTCAGCTGGCCAAGCTCCTTCTGCAATAGGGCCCATATAGCCTGGACTTAACAGTGATGATGCTAGTGATTGATAGCCTGTAGAGTTAGAGTTGATGTTTGCAGAGGTTGCATTTGTGGCTATTGGTGGCAGCTTGTCTAGTTCAATGAGTGCTGTAGATGTGAGGCTGCAAATTTCCTTTTTTTGCCCTTTTATAATTTTTGGCAGTCAGAGAAGACATCCATTGAATTGAGCCACTTAAGGACTTCCTGGGGGTACAACATCTGGTACTATTAAAGACTTCCATGCAGCATAATGCCTTGTATTCCATGCATCTTGCTGCTGATGCTTTGGGGAAGTTAGAAACTTATCTACCACCAATTTTATACATGTTGAATGAATAACTGATGGACCTAGCACCAGAAATGACCCACATACTATCTTTACTAGGTGGCTTAGTTGTGGCCTCTTCTGTTTACTATGCAGAATGCTTTTCCATTGGTTCAACAGCTTGCAGGTGTAAGTTCTTCCTAGTAGTCAGCAGCATTTTACAGAGTGCCTCCAATTCAGCCATTAGTAGGCCATGGTATGGTTTGTAGTGTCTTTAGGCTTTAGCTACTGGTCAGGATTCAAAACATGATAACTATTACTTAAGGATCCTGTTTTTATATGGCAAAAGTCAAGACTAAGAAAGCCAGTTTAATCTGTGACAGGTCAGAAGAAAGGTAGTAAGGTAAGGATAAGTGTTATAAACCAATCTTTTGTCAGAATGTAATAAAAGCAATAACAACTACATCTAAAGAACAAATTTGTTCAAATTCTAGAAAATATATATGTAGCAACTATGGAACAATGCACACACTATTACCTTAGGTAGACCCCAGGCAATGGTTTTGCTGATCAGCAACTATATCCATCTCACAAATAAGTGACTTCTTGCACTATTATCTAGTTATCTAAAAAACAGAGCTCCTGTCCACACTTCTGTGATCTACAGATACCAGAAAAACATCCATTGAACTGAGCATCTTAAGGACTTCCTTGATTTATGGTCTTAATGACTGCTTCAATGCGTCGTGGAAGA
This sequence comes from Limulus polyphemus, assembly GCF_000517525.1. Lineage (NCBI taxonomy): Eukaryota > Metazoa > Arthropoda > Merostomata > Xiphosura > Limulidae > Limulus > Limulus polyphemus. Next base: position 81,275 of record NW_013668448.1, on the reverse strand, counting down.
CTGTCTACTAATTTCTGGTAGAAAGCTGGTGGTATTGTGCTCCACTCCTCCTTTAAAGCATTAGTAAGCTCCATTACTGAAGAGGGCCATTTTAGCCTTGCCCTAATTCTGCATTCAATTTCATCCCAAAGATGTTCTATCAGGTTGAGGTCAGGGCCACTGCAATGTTCCAATGTTATTGTCTTCAAATCATGCATTCACAATTCTTGCTTTGTGACATGGAGAGTTATCATGTGGGAAAGTGTAAGGGCCAGTACAATAAAATTGCCACAATGTAGGACTCTGCATTCATGGATCCATGCACTGTGACCAGTGGACCTAGTCCATACACGAGAAGCACCCTCAGACCATGATACCACCACCTCCAAACTTCATTGTTGGGACAACACACTCAGATAATAAGATTTCTCCAGGCATCCTCCATACCCAAACACATCCATCAGACTGGAAGAGCATGTAGAATGACTCGCCGCTCCACAGGACCGATTTCCATTGATCCATGGTTCAGGTTCAGTGTTCCTTGCCTCATGCTAATCGACAGTGTGCATTTGTTTTTGTTATCAACTGCTTGTGGGCTGCAATTCTTCCATAAAAATTCATGACATGTAGCTCTCAATATGTTGTGGAAACACTTATAGAATTACCTGTGGCTGCTCGCATCTCCAAATACAGATTCTCTACAGTCTGATGGCGAGATGAGGTAACCAACCTTCTCAAGGTGTGTCAGTTCCTGTCAGTCAGTATTTTACACCTATCTGGTCTTTTCTTGGGGTCATTGTCACCTGTGGACTTCCATTTCTTCAGCAGATTGTGAACTGTCGACTTGGGAATGTTTAATTGTTGTGCAATAACACGTACAGATAAAGCATTTCATAATATTCACAAAGTTTGGTAAAAGACAAATCAAACATATTTCTCAATCAAAATGACTCAAAAACAAACAAATATGATTTCACTTTCAAAGACTAAGTCCCATAATCTAAGGACATCCCAGCTGCTTTAAGTGCAAGACATTCCTTTAGTGACACCAGAGAAAACAATATTACAAGCCATATAATTTATTTGCCTGAAAGTTTTTGTATATGTATATATTACATATGTGTACATATATGCAGACCAATTCACCTCACAAAAACACTTTTTTGTATTATCAAAAGAAAAAAAAATTATATACTAATGCACACACACACACACATCTATCTCATTATTATGTATTAATTAATGCAAACTATGGCATATAGCACCATCATTCAGTGGCTAGCCAGGTGCCCATAGCAACTGACATCAGCATCAGATGAGCTCTTAATTAGTGGTAAAGCACACATAGGACCACAGGCACCAATTAAAGAGATAGACTACTCCAACTCAAATGACATCACAGAAGTAAAAGTAATTACAAACAGAATTGGCCCTTTCTGGCATTGTCATCCATCCAGATACCATCATTTACAAAATACATGCCTATACACACAATCCAATACAGTAGGCACATATTTGTTCTTTCAGTACTGCCATCTAGAGGTTCTGAAAAATACAATACATCAGACAAACAACAACAGCTAGGATGATTCTATGAAGGAAAGAACCTATAAATATTTTCCAGAGTTTTCCACGATACAGCAGCTTTTTCCCTTGGGGCAGTACATATTGTATAATGGCAACACCACTGCTCTGTATCTTGATCTGAATTTGGTGAGAATGTTTGTGAAACATTACTTGTATTGTATGGAGTTCACCATCCAAATAGACCATGTGCCACTGAAATTGCTAATGAACTACAAAAAACTTGAAAGTATGATTGTGCACTGCATAATGCTAGGGTCAGTTCTTTACTGCTGTGATTTCTGCAGGATCAATGGACACTATCCTTGCCTACTATGTGATCTTCAAACTCTATTCCCATATGCATATTTTTCTGGTTTTATTTCCAGCTTGCATCTTTGACATACTGGATATCATTCTTAGGATCTCAGCAACAGCGTAAAATGGCTGAACAGATACTAGTATGTCATACACATAGATGAGACATTTCTTGCATTTGCAGTATTCTCAGTGGAAGTTCCTTCACCTTCTCAAAAGTTGCAGGTGCATTATACAAACCAAATGTGCAAAATTCATACTATCCTTCCCAAGTGCTGAAAGCATTCTTTGGTGTATTTTCATCACCCAGTTCATCTTGTGAGTAACCAGAAGCCAGTTTATTCAACTACTTGGAATCCCCAATGAATCAGAAGTAGTAAGTGACTATATTCAGTCTCTTCCATAAAGTCCTAGTCTTATGTTTTGTGAATGAGTTTCTGTTGCAGCCTAACTTCAGTTAAGTAATGCCACTTGACTAATAAGTAAGAGCATTAATTAACTAAGCAAAATTATTTACAGATATTTTACGAAAACTGCTAAAGCACTGAAAGCATTAAATAATTTCCATGCAGTATGTTTACAAGGTATTTACCACATCCAAAGCAAGATCATGAAAACTAAATTTTCTGAAAAAAGATGTTTTTAGTAATTGGGGCAAATCTTTTTTTTTTTAATTTCATACAGATAGATTTTCAAGTACGTTTTTTAGCTATTTAACTCTCTCACTAATTATTAAAAACCAAAATATATTTTGTCTCATGCTTACCATTAATGAGGCTTTTGAGATGCAGCATAACCTAATGTTTATCTTTCTAATGCTAGCATGATGAAATTAAAGCTTCAGGTAGAAAACTTCTTTTATTGTAAAGATAATATGAATTAAAATAATTGTAACTGATGTTTCACTTCTAAAATATTTTAGGTTTCAAACAGACCTAAGTAGAGGGAGCTGTGCAATTTTGTTAACTAGCAGACATGAATAATTGTTATACAACAAACAGGTCCTAAACTGTAAGCACTTTTGACAAAGAGGGAAGGTATTTGTTGAGCCTGATTGAGTTCCAAAGCTATTAATGATAAGACCAATAGGTAGTGTGATTAATTTATGTTTAAGTGAAAATGAATGTGAGATTCTTTGCTCATATTAATAACAACTTTAGAAATGTGATACATCATGAAAAGTGTATATACATCTATTACTTAATGAATACAAAATACTTTTCTTTAATGGAAAATTTTACATTTATCATTACATAGGTATTTAAAAGATGTAAAGCCAGAAATGGTATTTACGGAACTCCTGAGTACTTTCAGCTTCCAAGTATTTACAAAATAGACAACTAAATATGTTAAAATTACCTTTATCACAATATGATTAATGGATAAATGATGTGTCAAAATTATTTTACAAGGATTTAGCTGCAATTTTTGATAAGTTATAAATCTCAAACATATACAAATAATAAATACATTTTACAGAATTATTACCAGTTGATTACAAGATGAAAGAATTATTTAAGCAACAGATAACAACATATATACTTACAGATGATATTTCACATGTTTAATTAAATAAAATCCAATTAATTAAGAATGGACGAATTAACAAATAAGGTTAACATATATGCTGACAACATATATTTGACAGAATTAGTACCAGTTGATGATGTTAAACAGAGCTAATTCTAGTACATTAAAGAATAAAAGCATCAGTTTTAGAATAAATTAATGTATGTACAAACAATTTTATAACACTAACAATACTAATACCAGTTGAGTAAAGAATAGAAGCACATCAGTTAAGAACTACAATTTAACGTATACTGACAGACGACATTTAACAGAATTAATAACAGTTGATTAAAATGTGGAAAGATGAAGTAATACAAGTTAACAAATCTATTTACCACTGATGACACATTTAGTACCAGTTGAATAAAGAATTGAAGAATTAGTTATGTAACACATATTACATTAAAATCATAAATAATATTCAACATTAAACTGGTACACAATTAAAAAACATGTAGAGTCGTCAACTTTTTGAAGGCCATAGATAGGCTTAAATAAAATGTTTTTCAATTGTGTACCAGTTTAACGTTGAATATTATTTATGATTTTAACTTTATACACAAGTGCCAACATACTATAATTACATTGTTACAATAGTTGTTGACATTTGAATTAATACTAGTTGATTAAAGAATGGATAAATCAATTTAACACAATTTATATTTTAACATAATTTATATGTACTGACATTTGACAAAATTAACACCAGTTGATTAGAGAACAAAATGACCAGTTTTAACACAAGCTAGTATATGTACTGACATTTGACAAAATTAACACCAGTTGATTAGAGAACGAAATGACCAGTTTTAACACAAGCTAGTATATGTACTGACTTTTGACAAAATTAACACCAGTTGATTAGAGAACAAAATGACCAGTTTTAACACAAGCTAGTATATGTACTGACATTTGACAAAATTAACACCAGTTGATTAGAGAACGAAATGACCAGTTTTAACACAAGCTAGTATATGTACTGACATTTGACAA
>NW_013668448.1:58365-76454 GCF_000517525.1 Limulus polyphemus | reverse complement strand
AGAGAATGGAAAGATCACTTTTAACACAAGCTAGTATATGTACTGACATTTGACAAAATTAACACCAGTTGATTAGAGAATGGAAAGATCACTTTTAACACAAGCTAGTATATGTACTGACATTTGACAAAATTAACACCAGTTGATTAGAGAACGAAATGACCAGGTTAACACCAGTTGATTAGAGAATGAAATGGCCAGTTTTATCACAAGCTACTATATGTACTGACATTTGACAAAATTAATACCAGTTGATTAGAGAACGAAATGACCAGTTTTAACACAAGCTAGTATATGTACTAACATTTGACAAAATTAACACCAGTTGATTAGAGAATGAAATGACCAGTTTTAACACAAGCTAGTATATGTACTGACATTTGACAAAATTAATAACAATTGTTTAAAGAATGGAAGGATCAGTTTTAACACAAAACTAATATATGGAAAGACATTTAATAACATATGTCAAAATTAATATCAGTTGATTAAAGAATGGAAAGATCACTTTTAACACAAGCTGGTATATGTACTGACATTTGACAAAATTTATACCAGTTGATTAGAAGATGGAAGGATCAGTTTTAACACAAAGCAGTATATGTACTGACATTTGATGACATTTTACAGAAGTAATACCAATTGTTCATAGAATGGAAGGATCACAACCTAATATATTTACTGACATATGACAGAATTAACACTACTAGTTGATTAAAGAATGGAAGGATCAGTTTTAAACACAAGTTAACAAATGTATTGACACTATACAGTTCATGATGTTTAACAGAACTAATACAGTTTATTAAAAAATTGAAGGATCATTAAGTAACACAGTTATCTACTGATAACTGAGGAAAAAATGGAAAGATCAATTAAGTAACAGAAATTAAGATATACTTACAGATGATGCCAGTTAAAATTACTGACACCATTTGTACAGAATGGAAGAAACAATTAAGTATTGCAAGTAACACCTAGCAATAGTTGATAACAGTTAACACAGCTGATGTAATTAGACAGAATTTATAATATGAGAGTATAAGAGAATGAAATCATCAATTAACTCTCTTGCTACAGACTCGGTCAATTTGACTGAGTTCATGACCCCAAAGTGAACATTAGAATTTTCATACTATAACTTTTAACATGTTTTGTGTATCTTCATGAAATTTGGTAATCTTTCAGTAAACATTACAAGTATTTTGTAGACATGAAAATCAGATTTTTTACGTAAGTGATGTGAAGTCATGTGAAGATTAAAAATACTTTTCTTCATCTGAAAATTTCATTTTTGTAATCTGTGAAACTTTCTAATTACATATTTAAAATTTTTTTTTCAGTAAAACATTACATTTTTCGGTTATTTTCTCTACTCTAACACTACACCCATTTGGCCAATTTGAATGACCTCGTAACTACCATAAAAAATTGAGAAATAAATCTAGATTACTCTTTGTTCTTTCTACAACAATTTCAAATTGTAATGTGAAAATACAACTGTTTATCCTGATTAGCTTAAAGCTCATAACAGTATACATCTGTTTATACCTAATTTTATTGCCCTTTGAACTGCATTTAAGTAATAAACCTGCAACACAAGTTGTAAATCACTTGGTGAATGTGCAGCTCACATTATCTTTTCAAATTACATGATGCATGAGCATATCTCATGAATAATTTTTATTATTTTTTCATTACCTTGTAATCTAACTTTATCTAACCTAATAAGTTTCTAATTTTTACATTTTACACATCTTTTTAAAATAAGAAATTCCACAAAAAGGTATCATTTTTAAAAATTTTAACTGCAATTAAATTTCTCTTTATGTATAGATTGTACTGCTGAGAGTTAATCACATGTTATAAGTCCAGTTCTGCATTAGGAACTACTTTCTATATTGCATTTTGTGGTCAATCTGATGGTCATGATTACATACAAATGCTACCACTGCACTTTCCATTGTTTCAGGCTTCTTGAAAGGATGGTGACATCATTCTCAGACAACACATCTTAACACTTTCAACAAACCTTTCATTCATATGTGGATAATGGCTTCCAAGACCATATTTACAAAGATCAAAGGCACAAATGTCTATCAGAACTGCATTAGGGGACTTCAACAACCTTTCACAAAACAATTACTGATTTCAAGTTTTGACTGGATGTTTATGAACCTTTAGCTTGTGAGTTTCATACAATAAGTTGTGCAACAATATTCAGTCATGTGACCTTTTTGTTCAATACTGTATATATATATATATATCTGTGTCAGCGTAAACTACTTGTACCTGATGATGACAAAACCTTGTCAAAACATTGTACATTTGCTGTTATGTTAAACTTATATTAAAGTTTTTCTTCATTACCCATTCAAGTTCCAAGTCTTATGTAGACAAAAAAGCAGAATTTTTAATTAAGTATCTTTACTGAAAATTTTTCCATAAATACATTGAGTCAGAGTGTTGCCTGTTCCAGGTGTAAAGTGATTTTCATTTTAATAATTAAAAAGTACTTTTCTTCATCTGACAATTTACTAAATTTCATTTGTGTAATCTCTAAAACTTCCTAAATAAATATCAAACATTTTTTTTTCAGAAATACTTTACATTTTATTTCTTATTTTCTCTATCATAGCTCCATATGGCATCAGTAAATTTGACCAACCTCATAACCACCATCACAAAATTAGGAAATAAATCAAAATTACTTTTTTTCTTTCTAGAATGATTGTCAATTGTAACAGGAAACCACAATCATTTATCCTAAATAACTTAAAACTTGTAACAGTAGAAATCTATTTATATTTAATTTTACTGTTTTATTGCCTTTTGAAATCTATCTAAATAATAATCCCACCACACAAATTGTAAATCACTCGGCATACATGCAGCTCACGTAACAGTATCAAACATAATGCACGTGCTGCTCACGAGCATACCTTGTGAAGAATTTTTATTATCATTACTGTTTTTCGTTATCTTATCAAATCTAACCTTATCTAACCTAACAAGTTTCTAATTTTTACATTTTAGTTACTTTTTATAATAATAAGTAAAGAATACACATGAAAAAAAAGAAATATAGTACTTATCTAGATCTTTATTTATGCTGTCAACTGTCAATGAAACTTAAGCCTAATTTTTCATACTAATGGTACTACAACACTAAATAATTTTTCAATTAATTAAATATTGCACCTGAAACCACAGAAAAATAACATGCAGAAAGCAAACAATGTTTTATAACTATCATAATTCTTCTGGATTCCTAACTATGCAGTAAGATCCTTTAAAAATTCAGCTAAAATCATTGATGTGATTCCCATGAGAATAAATTGAAATTTAATGACGAAATAGACAATGTCCTGTAGAGAAAACTTAGTAACATAATCCCGATAGATTAAACATTGGCTTTCCATTGGTTATAAATAATATAGTACAGAACATAGAGAAATATTGGCAATTTGTGAAAGAGAGGATGTGACAGGTAGGGTTGGCAAGTGGATCTGATTTTCTAGTTTATGTCTCTTTAAACAAATAAGATTGAAGGCTATGAAAATTATGCTTTGCATGACTAGTACTTATATTATAATAAACCCATTAGACAATCATAATGTATATATGCTCTGATCCAAGAGATTGAATTGACTGCACATTTTATATTTATTCCTTGCTATTTTTAGGAAAACTACCATTGAATTGTTTCAATGGGCATCTGCTATTAGAGTATAAAATCTCAGAAAGAACTATTAGCAATTTGTGAAAAATAGGATGTGACAGGTGGGCATGACCATTGGGTCTGATTTTCTAGTTTATGGCTCTGTAAACAAATAAGATTGAAAGTTATAAAAATTATGCTTTGCCTGAGTAATATCTATATTATAGTAAATAATTTATGTTAAATTCTGTACTTCTCAGACAGGTGGTAAATAAATTAGAGAAGAGGAAAGATCTAGAGAGCAAATGTCATAATTCTCATACTAAGGGAGATTAAGGATTTTTTTAAATATTTACTTATAGATCAAGAACTTCATACTTATATAATATTAACATTTGATTTATCAACTACGTTTGGATGCCAAGTTTATTTTTATATAATTATAATGAAGTTGTTTGTTTACATTTTTAATGTAAAAGGTTGTGACATACACACTTTGACCTACATGTTGCAAAAGAGTTAAAATCAAATACTCTGAATAGAACTAACTTGTTCACTAAGCTCTATCACAGGTCCATCTGTTTTGTTCCCTGTTGTGTCATACCAAAGGGAGTGCGAATGATTTTCAGATGGACATGATACACTAGCACCTGAGCTTCTTCTCAAAGTTATGGTGGTACTTTCTCTATTCTTTTTCCCATGTGTCTTAGTAGGAGATGGGGAGCCAGGTTTCACCCACACAGACTGAGCACGACTGGTTAGAGTAGCAGCCATCTTGTTTGTGGAGCTTGCAGAGCTTAAATAAAAAAGAAGATCATTAAATTCACAAGCATCTGTCTTCTGTAAAAATGTTTCTAACAGATTCATTACACTATAAATAACATAATATACGGAAAACAAGGACTCATTTGGTACTTCAAGGCTTTTCTTGCATATTTGATTTTGAGAAAAGTAAAAATATAAACTCATCCTTTATTTTTCAGGAACTTATTGATTCTCCTATTAAACTCATATAAAGTGCCAGCTTCCACTTCTGATAACAACTCATTCCATAGGTCAATCACCCTGTTATAAAATTAAACTGTCTTAACTGTAGCCTAGCCTGTCGTATTTAAACCTTTAACTTGTGTCTTCTCATCCTGTTGTCTTCAGAACACACCACAAAAAAATGACAGGCCTCTATCCTGTCAATCCTATTACAGAATCTCGTAGACTCCAATAAGATCATGTCTTACACTTCTTTTCTCAAGAAAAAACAAGAACTATTAGTCATCTATCTCTGGAGTCATTCTAATAGCCCTCCATTGAATCCTTTCTAACAAGTCAATATCCTTTCTTAGATAAGGAAATCAAAACTGTACACAATATTCCAAGTGAGGATTAACTAGTGATTTGTTTAGAGATAAATACCCCAAATACAATGCCTACAAATACACCCTCAAATTCTATTAGCTTTACTACTACCAACAGTGACATATCCACCACTATGCCAAAATATTTTCCTACATTCACACTACTGTGTGGATTCCTACCTATATCAAACTTATGATCCAAGTTATAACCCAAATGCATTAACTTTCACTTACTATAATCAAAGTTCATTTGCCAAATATTTGTCATATTTTTCAATTAACCCAAATCATTTTGTCATATCTCAGCATCATCAATATAGATGAACTACCCAAGAACTTAAATTCAACAGAAAACTTCAATAATTTGCTAATTATGCCCCTGTGAACATCATTATGTAAATTAGAAAAGGTAAAGGCTCAAGCATTGACCCCAGAGGCACTCCACTAGAGAAAGGGGTTCAGTTTGCTTTTTAGCATCCAACCACCCTACATCACAATTACCTATTATTTTTCAAACCCTATCAATATGATCTTTAAAATCAATCTTTTGTATGAAATTTTATCAAAAGATTTCTAAAAATCTAAGCGTGCCAAGTTCACACCCTTTTCATCATATAGATAAGTAACATCCTTGAACAAAGATAATAAGTATGGGAAGATCCTCTTTGATAAACTCATGTTTACTTTCATTTATGATATCATACTTCAATAAAGGAATTTGTAAAGATTTTTTTTAATAGATCCTTTAGCATTTTTACCCTTATAGAAGTAAAATTAACAAGACTGTAATTTCTAGGACAATTCTTATCACCTCATACAAAATAGGAGTTAACATTAGCAACTCTCTAATTCTTAGGCTGTCTACTGACCTATCTAAAATGAGAGCGGTTCTCATATATGATCTTTGACCTACTTTAAAATCACAAGAAAATTTTGTCTGGCCCTGTTGTTTGATCTCTTTTAATTTCTCAGTATTTCTAATTGTCACCAAAAAATTAATATCTTAACTAAGGTCAATTCCAAAACTTCCCATAGAATGGTCAGGAATGTTCCTGATATCTTCTATTGTAAAAGCAAAACATTTAAAAGCCAAGCCATCAAATAGTATTCACCAAAAACCTTACTATTAGGATCCTTTAAAGGCCAAATCCTCATTTTAAAATTTGGCTTACATTTAACATATTTACTATTAATTTAACATTATCAACCAGTTGCTTATCTCCTAATTTCTTTTCTAACCAAACTCCTAGCTTTCCTATACTTCTGTAAATCTTCCAACCAATATGCCAATTTACACCTCTTAAACTTATGTTATTTATCCCTGATTTTCTTTTTAATGTCTTGAGTAAGCTAATTAGGTTTGACTTTTCTATTACTGTTTTCCTCTTTTTAGGAGCATACCTCTCTTGAATTAATTTGTTTTTGAAACTTAACCATATCTGTTCCACATCACTATTAAACTCATTATTATAATTTATTAAAGATAAATCTTGCCTCATGATCTCAGAATTAGCCTTCTGAAAATTACAAAATAAAATTTCATTTTTATCTCAACACGTAGCAAAAAATCAAACCTAATTATGCAATGATCACTGTTTCCCAGATGTTCCCTCCTTTAACTTTTGCAACCATATTCTCATTAAAATGGTTACCAATAAATTTAAAATGGTATCCCACTTTGTTGCCTCTCTAACAGTTTGGTATACAAAACTTTAATTATAATAATAAACACAAAAACTAAGCTTTTATAAGAAAATCTTTTAAGGTAGAAAATATTGGCCAAAACTAAATGTTAAGTATTGTTCTTATCTCTAGCTGTAAGATCCTTGAAATTTTGGTTTGTCTAACCATCTACCAAATACAGAGGGTTTGGTACAATTCATTAAAACAATTTTGAATATGCAAGTCAGCAAGTCCTGTAACAACCACAGATGATTTAAAGTTGTGATGAAAAGGCATGTAACATAACTACATTTTGATATTGTTGGTGTTACATAGGTAGTGTGGTGCTACCAAAAACTGATCACCTTTAGGAAGGATATATAACAGCCCTCTCCAATGTAAAATATTCAAGCACCAAAATCATAAAGATGTGTTAAGGGGTTTAGATTTTCCAAGATGGGGATACCTCTTGTACTTAATAACACTGGAAAATAAAGCCTATGGATCAAGTTGAAGCACTAGGACCATCCAAAAAGAGACAATTTATAAGTTGTAGTCCATCAATGATAAGAAAAGTGTAATGTCTTCTAAGGTGTGGATCCTCAAATACAAAGGTCAGTGGGAAAAGCTGTTCAGGCTACAGTATGCAACATAATAAAGAAGGACCTCCATTTGGAAAAGTGACAAATTCATACCTAAAAACATTGCTTCCACAGCAAGTCCATTCAACCATTGCATACCTTAAGCACCTAGAGAATGAATCATATATTCATGATAATACATATAAATACACACTGGTTAAGTCACAGCTCCAGAACCTATGTATTTCTGTGCAATCAGACTGTTAAAAAGACACTTTACTTTCTTGTTGGTCAGAGAGAAACAGTATCTCTTCCAGTATTCAAGCAAACTGCAAAATGAAGCACATGCTCCATCCTTCACATTCAGCTGAAGTGGTGGTGTTGTTACAGTAACAGGCTTCTATGACTACCCACTGGTAGCAACTGCAGCTGAAACTTAACACCTGGCTGTTTTTTTGCAGAAGCAGAGCTATAGATTAAGCTCATGCCTTGCAAGATGGTGGCATCTGTAAAATACTATATGTTAGAAGTTGGATCATTGTAGCTATATCTGTTGACCTTCTTTTCTCCAGGAGATTGTTTAATGTGATAATATCAAACAGTTTCTATCAGAGAAGAAATGTCTGACATTCAAGAAATGCCACATGAACTTGTTTGTAAGGTCATCATCAAACTTACCAAGAAGATCTCTTCACATTATTGAGTAAAATTTTCCATGTAGGCATCACAAATCAATGGCATAAGTGGACAACTTCTCATCAGGCCCATACTTTTAAGTTTTGATCTCCACCTTGTTGATGGCTTGGCTGTAGCTGTACCAAGTCACTGAACTGATATAGCTTCTTGGCCAACTGACATTTTCCAGAACTTAAAAATGTACTGTCTCTTCTCAATGTTTGGAGGATCCAGCATCTGAATGAATGCACAAGACTTGTTCCTTACCATCACAGCATTGAAATGCAGTCATGTATGTTTCATTTGGCTGCTCTACTTGGTATAGAGCCTCCAGATTATCTCTAATAACTTCACTGGCCCAAGGGTCCTCAGGTTACTCCTAGATACACAATGAACCACCTGGTGGTAACTCCATCCAGCAGTATCTAGAACTCCCTCCATGTCACTGGCAACTTCAACTAGTGGAGCTGGTTAAGCAGATTGGTTGTGATAATCTAGGAGAACTACAAACACTTCCTCCACTTGGCCTCAAACTGACTAGACCTTATAACACCATAGCAACCACAATTCATCAGCTTCTACCATTGGAGAACAGGTCAGAAGAAAAAGACTGATCAACAGCTTAAAAGGTCCTAGACAGCAGCTTATCTCTTGATCTAGTAACTGGACTGAAATCTAAAGCATGGTTCATTGGATTTGTGGTAAGAACCTCAAATCCAGAATTGAACCTCTTCAAAGCCACTGCAGGTTTTCTGACCGTAGTTGCATCTCACCAGTTGGCTCCTATACTTCACCATAAGTTCTTTATCATCTTCAATCTAATCTTTCTACCTAAACTAAGGTCAAGCATAGGCTTTGCTTGAGTACAGAAGAGCACAAAAAAGCATGTTAAACTACAGCAAACAAATTAATTCAGACCACAACAACAAGATGCACTGGGTTTGGAAACCAAAGTATAATTAATTCTATCTCAGCCACAAATAAGATAGAAGCAGGAACAAAATGTTTCATAAAAGAGAAATAAACAAAAGATTTATAAAATGCATATAAATCTTCACATATAAAAAAACAGCAAAAAAATAAATAAAAATACTCTTTCTTTGACATCAGCCATCTATATATATTTGGATGCACAACAAAATACAACTTAATCAGAGGATCGTTGATGCAAAATCTAAAAGAGAACTAATTTTGTTTTGCTTTTGCTTATACTCAATCCAAAGCTCAAAATGCCATGTCACACTCATCACTAATTAGCAGGGACATACTGTGTGTAGTGCAAGTGGTTTGTTCACAAGGGTGCCAACTTGTTGAAGGGGGGGGGGGTGTGCCTGATTGAGTAACAATGTGAACTAATGGGTTGGGGGGTGCAAAATTTATATGTCGTGCAGGGTGCCATCAAACATCGGTACAGCCATTCATACTAGTCCCATTTACAGAAAGAAAAAACATGGTTTCAAATATCTCCATCTCCACACATGAACAACACACCATACAGTTGTTAAAAACTAATACAAAACTTATCAAGTACACTGGTTACATATAACAAAAGATACTACCAGACTAGTTTTCATTACACTGTATGATATGTGACAGTCTAAGGATTAGATTAATGTTGTTTATGGTCAGGCACATTCTGTTCATCTGGAACATGCAACTAAATACAGAAACCTGTTTTGAAATGCTGAAAGTTAACATTTTCCTAAATTGAAAATGTATTTCCAATAATACCAACTTCTGCTGACACTTATAGCTATTCCTCAACTTCCAGAGTTTCAACTTTGCCCATCTAAGCATTGGTCTGATTTTTTCTTGCTTGCTCCAGTCTTTTATACCCCACTAATTGCCCTTGGCAATATACTCTCCACCTGTGCCAATGTGCCCTCTATCCTGGTACTGTATATAAGCATATCATTCAGATAGTTTTATCACCATCCTACTTTCTAACACCAGTCTTAATGGGGAAGAAGGGCAGGAGATATGTCAGCAGAGGTAAGTATTATTGAAAATACATTTTCAATTTAGGAAAATGTTAACTTCCAAAACATACTTATCTCCCTGACACTTATAGCTAGAATTCCACATTGAGAAGGTGGAGAGGCCAGTGAGGGCATTCTCCATACTGAAAGTGTCTGCATAGATCAGGGATGTGTCAATAGAAGATTGGCACCCTAGTGGGGGAATCACTCTACATCCAGAACAGGTATGCTCTTCAGCCCAGAACTTTGATCCTGTATCAAGGATGGAATAGTACATGAGTAATCATCATTATAGGCCAGCCCAAACTAGATAGCTGAGGTTCCACAACTTGGGGTTAGAAGTAAGTGGTCTTGGATTGCAATGTTATATATAGATATAATTTTGATTGGATCCCAACCTGTAGCCATAGAGTAATGCATTCCGAACCACCAGAATCATGACAAGAAAGTAATCAACAATGAAGTGGACAAACTTTCTCCTCCACCTGAAGAAGTTTGAAAGGCAACACCCCAGGCTTGGAATGATAGAATCGTGTATACCTTACTAAACCAAAGGAACAAAACTCATCCAGTCTGGAATTATGGACATTCATCCTTACTACACAACTAAGTGGGCAAGGAGCATTACACTTGCCCCCGGAATTATGGAAAGGATGTGGAACAGTGTACTCAACCAAGGACCTAGGATGGGACCACTCCACATTCGGAATTATGAGGAGATGGTGGACCTCCTTCCACGAATAATAAACTAAACCAATATTGATTAAAAAGAAGGGCCATGCACACCCCAACCGGATAGCTTAGCATCAAATCTGAACTGGTACTACAAGTAGGCTCCCGCGGAGGCTGGTGCTGCTCCTACCGACGTCTCTGAAGAAATCCAGGGATCTGAGTAGGAGGGCCCCCAACTTCAATCTCTTCTCCAAGAGTGGAGGAAAACACTTGAACACTCTGTAGGAATAGCTTCTGTCCACCACCCCAGTGACTGGAAACTGGGTGTGATAAGAACTCCCTAGCTTTACCAGCAGAATCTGGGAGATAATGCATTTTGGGGTGTCCTGAGGAACAGTGCAATAGGTGAACCAAGTTCCCTAAATTTTTAAAAGCAAACTGACCCCAATTTATTCAATCTAATGATCAGCAGAGATGAGCAGGACTCCTTCAACTTTACTCATGATACTCCATGAGTGGCGGTCCAGAATAATATGATAATACCATCTGGTAAGCTCCTAGATGGTCCTATGGAACATCTCATTTCTACAGAGCCTGTTGCAACCAGTAATAAGTATAGTTAAATTGGTTGCTAGTGTGGAATTGGACTGATAAAAGCACGACTGTCTGGGCAACACTCACCACAGAGTGGGATCCAGTTAAAAAAAAAAAAGAGGTAAGGATACTGCAAAGTAGAGAGACAAAAGGAGGACACAAATACCAATTCCTCCTTATAATCTAGCAAATATTGTCAAAATGGCCACAGGGGGTAGTCAAAAACCCTCAGAAGAAACTGCCAGATTGTGTAAAGAATGTGAGAGAAAAGTATTGTGATAAGTCCACATACCAGCCCATACAGTGTCCTTCAGTGGATAATTCAAATGGCAGCTAAAGAGATAGAAATGTGACAAATCTGATGAGATGTGACTCTCAGAAGTTTCCTCGCCTGTAAAAAAAAAGTCCTGAATAAGCAATATAGAAGAATTTCCACAGCCACCTTGTCAAAGTAATTGGGGATAAATCTCTGGAATCTGAAGGATCCCAATGAATAAAGAGTCGAATTCTATCACCTTGAAAGGAGCTAGTGCAAACCACATAATGCCTCAGGGCTCTGACAGGACATAACAAATGATCAGTGACTGATTGGTCAAAAAGGTGAAAAATAGCTGGAAAAAAAAAATTGGTGAGAAGGATTTATACCCTTCCCTGGCTGCCACAGTCTTAGAAAGAAAGGAAGTATCAGGGTATAGGATGACAGAAGTTGAGTGATAAAGAGTCCTGTGCACATGTAGTGCAAATAGTTCCAACCTACGACATCCACATGTCAGCAGCAACAAAAAATAACCTTTAAGGGAAAGGTACATGAGGCTAAAGGCTCAAAAGGATGTGGAGACAGTTTGGTAAGTGAAAAGCACATTTGGGAAGAAAGATTCTAAATGATTGGAGAAGGCCAGATAGCACTGAGGAGTCAAAACTTTCTGATGTTTAGAATAATGAAAAGTAGTCAATAAAGCTACCATAGATGAAGCTAAACCTGAGTAAAAAAACCAAGTCAAAAAACGAGATATGGTGGGCACATTTGGGCAAAGTAGGTTCAATTTTCTTGTTAGACACCATTGACTATAAGTGTGTCATTTCCATTGATCAATGGCCATTGTGGGTCTATGGATAGATTGAGACACATACAAGGCAACTTTAGAAGTTAAACCCCAATGTCATGCAAAGGAACACATAACTTCCATACATGAGGTGGCCTCAACAGAGATAGCCAAAGAGGAAGAGGTGGACCCTCTTGAAGATACTGTAGAAGAGAAAGCCATGGTTGGGCCAGCCAACTTGGAGTTACCAACAGCTCTCAAGTAGAGGATCGAATCATAGCCAGAACTCTGGGTAACAGAAGAATTGGGGGAAAGGCATAGAGGTGCAATCCCATCCAATCTTTACTGAATGCATCTATCAACAAAGCCCAAGGATGAGGTACCAGGGACAAAAAACACCTGTAGTTGAGAATTTCAATGAGTGGCAAAAATGTCGATCACCAGAGTCCTGAACAGAAAGCAAGTCTAATGGAAAACCTCACAATGGAGCATCTATTTGGTTGGGAGAATTAAATTGGGCTGAGACAGGTGTTCTGCTATGAAATTCATTACCCCTGGAACATGGCAAGTCAGGAGGCTGATAGGATGGGATTGAGCCCAGTAGAGAATATCCAAAGTTCAAAAACAAAGGTGCCAAGAACACATGCCCCCAGAATGGGAAATGTAAGAGACCACTGTGGAATTGACACAATGAATCATGATGACTTTGCCCTGCAATAGATCTAGACATTCCAACATTCCCTGTTGGACAGTGAGAAGTTCTAAATTACTGATGTGGAAGGAAGATTCATCTTCCAACCACAGACCTGGGAATTCCTGATCCACTGGTCGTGCAGTGACTACTGAAGGGACAGCACGTGTGCTCATTCTGAGGGAATCAGAGAATCGAGGGATGCTCACATCCACAAAAAAGATAGAACCATCCACGTAAGTATGAGTCTGAGTTCCTGTTCCATAGCCTGGAGCCGGATGGGAGTTGGCTGAGCCTGGCTTAAAAATGTTGAAAAAGACACTCAGATGGACAATATTGTAAGCCAGAAAAAGAATTGATTTCTTGGCTCTGTTAAGAAAGCCACCCTTGGTGGTTTCTGAAAAGAGAATCTGGGTGTATTGCTCTGCCAACTGATGAGATGGTGCCAGAAGGAACCAGTCATCCAGATAATGGAGTATGCACAGGCCCAAAGTATGAAGGTGACAAGAAAAACTAGGTGCTAGGCCAAAGGGTAGATCCCTGAACTGAAGAACTTGAACCCTGTGCACAAAACGTAGATAGTGGCAGGATGACTTCACTATGAGAATGTGGAGATATGCATCAGCAACATTGAACTTGGCCATCCAGAGATCTGGTGACGAATGCCAACGTAGGTTGAGAAAAAGACTCCATTGTGAACCTGGGAAGACTAAGAATTGGTTTACATGAGAAAGACTGATGATTGGTTGTCAATCTTCCATCTTTTTGGGGACAACAAATAAACGGGAATAAAATCCCAGAAGAATGGGATCAACTCTCTCTACCACCCCCTTGACCAATATCTCTCTGCTAGACTTGGGACAAAGATCCACACTCCACGGATCTGTTGTGGGTGGAAATACCACAGGCTGGGAGGATATTGAAGGTGGAGAAGTTAATGAAATGACCAACCCTGATGCTAGAACCTGAAGTACCCATGGATCTGTGTCGAAGGAATTCCAGATGTCCTTCAATTGTTGTAACCTCACTCCCACAGACCCCACCCCATAGGGTAGTCACTGATGCCATTGGCAACGGTCTGACTGAGCAGAAGAGACTTGAAACTAAGTAAAGAATCTATTCTTAGTATCCAAAGAGCGAGAAACAGTAGCCAGGAGTCGAGGCACCCGATGAGCAGTCATGCAATCACTTCCAGCAGGAGCCAAAGAAAGTCTAGAGGCTAACAACAAAAAGGAAAAAAGCAAACAGGTGACATCAATCCGTGATTCCAACACCTCTGGAATATCAAGGGACGAAAAAAAGGAACCTCATGTAACTCACAGTGGGCTACAACAGGTAGATGAACTCCCTCCAACGAGTCATCTCTATCCAATAAATCCCAACAACATACAAGCCAGGAAACCAAAAAAAGAGCAGAAGCTGACAATCTTACCAAGGTAATAAAAGTCAGCAAAAAAAAAACCCAAAAATCTCAGAACAGGAGTGAGGGTCAAACAAATCCAAGAAATTGTGATCTGTTCAAAATGATCACAGAGTCCAGTCTGGAAACCCACATATCCAAAAGAGGATCTATTCTGTGGAATCGAAATTAAAGTCCACCTGGCAGTGGTAAGCCAAAGCATGCTATTCATACAAACAAAGGGGACAAAGTATATCTATCCCGTCATGTAATAGAGCAGTAAATCTCCCAGCATGAACAGCAATATCAGGTGAAAGAGAAAAGACTAAATTGTCACCCTCAGACATTTCAGCTATCAAGAAAGAAGTAAATTCAAAGGCAACCAGAGAAAGCCCCCAAACCTCACAAACCCGATTGATGTGGCTGATCCAAACTGGCCTAGTGAGAAGCCATCCTAGTAAACAAAGGTGCCAGAAAAAGAGAGTCCAAATTCTCTCTAGACTGTCCTGGATCATTGACAAAAGCAACCTCAGAACACCCTGAACCAAATATGTCTCCATTTCACAATGAATAAAATCACGGACAGCCTCAACTGAGAGTGACCTCCCTTTGAGACGCACTAGATAACAGAGGTAGAATAGAGGAGGGCTGATTAGCCTCCGTGCTGGAAACAGTAATCTGTGAATTCATGCTTGAAAATGGAGTGTCACAATTTTTTTTCTTTTAAATAATAATTATTAAATATAATTCATATAGACAACCACTAAGCAATGTGAAGATTGCAACCAAATATGTTAATTATTGCAACACTTGTGTAGAGAAACCCATGTCTAATCACTTTGTTGAGAAAAAGTGATAAAATTATCTGAATGAGGTGCTTATATACAGTACCAGGATAAAGGGTGCATTGACGTAGGTGGAGAGTATATCACAAAGGACAATTGAGTTGAGCAAGCGAGAAAAAAATCTGACCAATGCTTAGAAGGCCAAAGTTGAAACCCTAGAGGTTGAAGACTAGCTATAATTGCCAGTGAATGATAAGAATGTTTAGGAAAACGTTTTGATGAAAGGCTCATTCATAGGCTAATTTATAGAGAGACTTAGTTATGTTACTTACATACAAGATAGGTATGTTTCTTTAAAAACTCATATAATTTCTTTTATTTCAATATGTATGAAAAACATATTTCTATCATTTTTTAAGCTATTAAATAGTATGTCACCTCCAATACTTTATTCACAGCTTTTCAGCCAAAATATGCATGTTTCCCTCAAATTAATACACACCCTGGTACTCTGTTCAGCACTCTACAGAAGTGAAACTGCTTATAACTATCTCTATTGTTTGTTAAGTTGTATTAGGCTTTTAAATATTAAGTCATTAATAAAAGAAACAATACATACCTAATTGTTGACAGAGTCTTTCTGCTTCTATGATTAGAGAAGAAGGAAATTAACAAAACTAAATTCATATAAAAAAGAAAAAACAGAAACAGTTACATGGAAAACTAGTTTAGCCTGTGAATTATTATGCAAAGTTTATTCATGCTAACATAATAATGCTTATCTGAATCTTGTTTAAAGATATTGTTCCTTCTACGTCACCCATGGAACAGATCTTTAACCTACATAATTATTATGTTTTTAATTCTAGCAAAAAAAGACGGAATTTTAGACACATCATATACATATAAATCTTTTTATGACAACCACTCTGTTTCATTTACATTACTATTTTTAAATATTCAACTACATTAAAGTTGTAAACCTATATCAATTCATGTTGTATGTACGTATGTGTGTTTGTCAACAAGCTCTTCCCATGGTTTTGGGGCAATTAGGACCAAACTTGGGGTGTCCATAGCTTCCTATTAAGGGGTACCAATGTGGGCTAAAATGATCATGGTGGATTTTAAGGATCTCTGAATCTGATTTGAACATCAGATTTTATGTTCCTGCTCCCTTCATGATCCTAGGGGCACCATGTTTGAAACTATGTTCATGCTATCATTCACAAGTTATTGGGACCAAACATGGCACATATGCTCAGGCACCAAGGCAGGTATCCTAAATGTGCTTGCTTTTTGGCACATACTCCCATTGGGGTAGCTAAAGAAGTGAATGGGGATAATGGAGGAACTTGGTAGTACATATGGGCTTCTGTGAATCACAAGGGGGTCTCTGAACCTTGCAGTAGAGCATGGGTATTTTATGTTTGTTGTTTTGATTTTGCTAAATATTTAGGTTTCGCATTATTTAAAATTATATGTAGAATCTCTTATTACATCTTTAAAATAAAAACTACCAAAGGTTGTTCACACACATGACCCACTTCCTGACATAAACTGGAAGATAATTATATCAATATTGCACTAACCCTTACATTAAAATGATTAATATTATATAATATTACTTGAAAATTTAACACTTTGGAAATGACTGAGCATGGTTTGAATCAACAATTACATTTTTAGTAAGCCAATGACAAAAAACAAAAAAAAATGCCTATTACATAGCAGTGGGTAAAAACTTTCTTAAATGAAACTCTAGCTAATGGTGACTTAGTACATTCTAAATACATTAATCACACTAAGAATTACATAGAAAACTTTCAAAAATCCATTAAAATATGATTTTGGGCATTTCCAAACAAGTGGTATAATTGAAAAAAAAATTTCAAAAATTGACACATCATATGCTTACAGCTAATAAAGTGTAGAGATGTAAATATCAAAATATAAATTACTAACGGTTCAGAAGAATTGAGGCTGACATCTGAAGAACGATTACTGTTAGGAGTGCCTTGAGAAACTGATGATTTCTTGCGTCTCATGGTAACAGCTATCCTCTCATGTAGTTCTGTTGGTGAAGACTGTACAAGACAAATAGGGATACAAGTAATCATGAAGTTGCAATACTTTTTTATTGTTAATAAAATTGGAGTCTTTGTATCTAAAATAACTTGGCTAAAATATCTGCCATGTCATCGCATTTGTTGACTTACATTCAAAATTTTATTGAACTACTGTTTCATGAATTTATGTCAATATGTTTGGTACCAAACTGTATATTATAATTCAAATCTTAGTATTATACATTACTCAATTTCTTAATTTAAAAGTAAGTATTAAAAAAACACAGTTAGACATTGATTTTTGTGTGTCACGTGGTATGTTGAATGCAGCACTGGTTCAAATCAGATATTTGTGATGTCAAAATACTAAGACTATAGTTTCGTATGAATTAGAAACTCAAATTACCAATATTGACAAGCTATAATATAAAATAAGGTCTTATCTTTTCTACTTGCTAAGATATTGCTCATGTAATAAATCAAACACAGTGGCACTCCACCCACCTCTTTCCATTTTTTTGGAAATGCTCTCTTATATACATTTACTTCTATATATGACATGAAAAACCAATCAAAAGCTCAGAATGTCCCCCCAGTGGCTTTCTTAGCCATTTTGAAATCTTAGGATGCCATCTCTTTCTTTCGAACCAAGCTTTCAAGGAGGTGGGTTGTGTCTTTAATCTGCTCGAAATTTAATATTTTTTTAGACACAAATACAGCTTAGTTACTAAGCTTGATAAATTATAGTGGAAATCTGTGGTATTGATATAGTAATTTATGACCTTTTAGTTATTTAATGTATATATAAATTAAAAAAAATATTTCGTTTCATATTCTCCAAGTGCGAAATTTTAAAAAGCTTAGCAACCAATGTCAAGCAGCAACCAAGTACAAAGGTCATAACTAGAAGAGATAATTGTTTGCTT
>NW_013668448.1:38060-57794 GCF_000517525.1 Limulus polyphemus | reverse complement strand
ATTTACTGATCTATGTTTTAGGAAAAATATGTTTAAGAACTTATTTTGAAATAGCAATAATCTATATACATTTTACAAAATACTAGTCTACTAAAACACAGCCAAGACAGGTCACTTTGTAAAGACTAAAGGTCAGTTTTATACTATTGGATACGATAACACAAGTGCACGTTTGTCTCATCATTGTAACTTCTGTATTGTTAGCCAGGCATGGCTGAAAGGTCAATATAATAAAAATATATAAATGTATAATGTTATGAGATCTGAGCTATTTAGTCTAAACATTTATGTTTTTATGTTATAATTTGTTGTCATCCTAGAATGAAAGAGGCATAACTTATATTCATTTCCTAATTTTTATGTTGATTATGAGATTGGTCAAATCTACTGAACCCATACAGAGATTAATTACTGAAAATAACAGATAAAATACAAAGTTTTTTCTTAAGAAACATTTGATAACTATCTGGACATTATAAAGATTTCGCATGCAAAATTTGAAAAGTTTCTGATGCATAAAAATATTTTAAATCTTAAAATGAAAATTACTTTGCATGTTGGATAGGCAACATGCAAAAAGAAAAAAAAGGCATGAGAAAAACATTGCTTTACAAATCTTAAGACTCAATAAAAAATTAGATATTTTGCATATATGAAAGCATTGTAATGTTTACTGATAATCTGCAAAACTTCATGAATATACGCTTACTAATTTAAAAGTTATAGCATGAAAACTATAACAAGCACAAAACGGGTAAGATGTCAGACCCAGGGACCCAATCTCATGCTTAATGAGTTAAATAGCCTTATAGATATATGTGGTTTATATAATTTTCATCTCTGTATGGACAATTATGCACCAGTAAATTATTATCATTAAAACAGTAAAGACTTTAGAGATATGTAAAAAAAAAAAACTGTGTATATCAATGTTTGTAAAACATTCCACTGATTGTATTACACTCCTGTTCAAGTTCACCAAACTAGGCTTACCCGTTTTCCATATTTTTCTTCAACATGTTTCCGTAAATTGCTGAAAGACTCCTCCATATGGTCATGAAATGGTTGTAAGCTTTCTGGGGCTTTTTGTCCATGAAGTGCTATGCCAGCTTCTAACAATGGAATCTTAAAAAAAATAAGTATATCATTTAAATTATATGGTATTATCTTTTAACCACAATTATTTTCAGCCTAAACACTTAATTGACAAAACATAAAACACTGAAAAATGTAACAATCAAAAAACAAAAAAGCTGGAATATGAAGAAAATATTCTGATTAATGTGTTATATGGACAAAAACAAAATGTGTATTAAATGAAAAAAAAGAAAAGAGTAATATAGAGATGAATGGGTGAATATGTACCAAACAACAGGGGGATACACAAAGATTGAGTAATTTAGAAATGAATAAGTGGTATGTACTAATCAACAGCAGATACATGAAAAAAAGTAATCTGTACTGATGCAGATATTATATTTGTAAAATATAAGAGCAGGCACAAAAAAAAAGTCATTAATTGATGAATCAGTGGCCAAACTTGTGAGTACATGGAGAAGGAGTAATGTACTGATGCATTATGTATGTGTACCACATTAACTGCAAAGTGGCTAAATCACTCTCACATTTGGCATATATCACATGTATGCCAAATGTGAGAGTAATGTAAAATAACTGTATGCCAAACCTGATAATACACAGAGAAAGAATAATGTAGTGACATATATGTATAATGTATACCCAACCTATGAGTACATGGAAAGAGAACAATGTACTGACAAAGTGTGATGTATGCTGAATTAAAAAAAAAAACATGGAGAATAATGTTCTGACAAATGTGTGATATATCCTAGACTTGAGTGTACATGAAGAAAAATCAAAGGGATATATGGAGCAAGAGTAATGTACTCATAAATGTGTGATATATGACAAACAAGGAAGTACATGAAGATAAAATAATGTAGTGACAAACGGTAATATATATACCAAACTTGTGAGTATGTGGAAAAAGAACAAAGTACTGACAAACATGTGATTCATGCCAAACATGAAAGCATACAGAGAAAGAGTAATGTGTTGACAAATATAACATATGCTATACTTGAGTGTACATGAAGAAAAATCAATGAGAGTACATCAAGCAAGAGTAATGTACTCATAAATGTATGAAATATGCCAAACTTGTAAATGTGAGATATATGGTAAACCTGAGACTACATGACGAAAGAGTAGGGTATTGACATGTGTGTGATATATGCAAATCTGAGATATGTGCCAAACCTAAGAGTACACAAAGATAGAATAATATATCAAAAATGTGTGGTAAATGCCAAATCTGAGAGTTTGTATAGAAAGAGTAATGTATATATAAATGTATGAAATATCTTAAACCTTAGAGTACATTTAAAAAGAAAAAGGCACTGAAAAATGTGTGATATATGCAAAATATGAGGGTACATAAATGTGGGATATATGACATATCTTACAGAACATGAAGAAAGATTAATGTACTGACAAATGTGTGATATGTGCTAAACTTCAGAGTACATGAAGAAAGAATAATGCACCGATGGTGATAAATTGCAAACATGAGGGTACACAGAGAAGAAGTAATGTAGTTACAAATGTGTGATATCTACCAAGTATGAGAGTACATGAATAACATGTGATGTATAGATAAATGTGTGATATATGGCAAACCTCAGAGTACATGAAATAAAAAATGCATTGACAAATGTGTGATATATGGTGAACCTTAGAGTACGTGAACAAAGAATAATGCACCGATGAATGTGTGACATATATCAAGCCTGCGAGTACATGAATAATAATACATGTACATGTGTAATATATATATATATATATCCAAACCTGAAAATATTTGAAGGAAGAGCAATTTACTGATAAATAGTGGATAAGTGCCAAACTTGAGACTACACAGAGAAAAAGTATTGTTCCAGTAAATGTATGATATATGCCAAACATGAGCATACATGAAGAAGGATTAAAAAAAGTAAATGGATAAAAAAGAGTGATGTACTAGTGAATGAAATATGTATATCACATTAACTGAAGTTATAATTTTCCTAAATGAAATGTATTTCCAACAGGTACTCCCCTCGCTTCACAAGATTAGCTTTTCTCATTTTGTGCTGCCCTCTGTATGCGAACTTTTTCAGAAATGCATGTCACAAGCCTTCATCATCCCTCTGTTGGAATCCAAAGTTCCAACATGTCTCTCATGGAAATCATCAGGTGTCACCTCTCCACCAATAGGAGAGCACTACTATCACGTGGCTCATGTGACTCCCTCTACTCACCACTACCGAACTATCACTTGAAATTTGTCAGAAGACATGAGCACCGGAAGATTGTGGAGAGGATGGGAGGGAAATGCGAGAAGAGGGAAGTGCCTATTGGAAATACATTTTTGTTTAGAAAAATTATAACTTCCGATAAGGTACTCTCCCTCCGTTCACAAGATTAGCTTGAATCTCACATTGAAATGGAGGATGGACCAGTGTGAGGGAAGCACAGGCGTATCCCCTGGAAGTTTCCGGAGGACACCTCCGAAGTGAGAGGAACAGATCAAATGATCTGAGAAAAGGCACTGCACCATGTCTGAGTGCCAGGAATATCGACATGATCAGGAGGACCAGACATGGCAGAACATGAAGGGAGCACATCTGCATGGGAGAGAATAGTTTAGCAATGTGATCTTAAACAGTAATTAGAATCACTCAATCCCATGATGGAAGTGAGGATGTGTCCCATGGTGTAGGGTGGCTAGGGCACGATGGACCATACTCGGTAAGTCAACTACATACAAAATCTCATTTGCTGGTTACCAACATCCTCAAGTCCCAGAGTCAAGAGGGAACCTAACATTCAACTCCAGGAACTCACAGGGTAGCCTAGTGCCAGGGAATCGGGAATGCATCATCTGGAATCCGAGGGAAGTCCATCACAAGCATTCAACCTCTGCAACCATGAAACTGACCCAAAACGACCCTCGGTTGGTAAAAAACCTTGTCACCCAACAAGGGAAAAGTCAGGACAAAAGCTGAAACAGGCCATGTAGACCTCTGCAACCCACAACACAGAAGAAAAGTCAAGAGGAGAAGATGGACAACCCAAATCTGTGTGAGGATTTACGTGATTGGTTTACTCAAGCCCCAAAACCTTACCCGCTGGGTACCGACATCCATGCGAGGGTAGGAGAAGGGCACCCAGTAAGAGGGGTGAACTGCATTTGGGTGTCTCAACTCCAAGAATTAGTTACTCATCCAGAGGATCTTGTAACTCCCTCTACACCAGCAGAACATCACTACCCTACTTTGAACTGAATGGTTATAGCCATCTTTGTGGAACACATCCAGCAGGTCGCCTCCATGGTCACCCATCCCAGCAGCATGAAACTGGTAAGGACTCCCATACTCCACTGGAATGGGGAGACTGCAACACTCGAGACAGTGCAATGGGTGATCACAAAACCCTATTTTTAAAAGCACTGATTTATTCATTCTAAGCATGGCAGGGATGGGCAGCAATCCCCTTCTGCTTTACCCACACTGTCTATGGGTGGTACGGTCCGGGATGGGCATATTATAACGTAATTATCATGAGGAATTTACACTCTAGTGATCTTGTGAAACACCCCATCTCAAGGGTAAGCATACATAGCCATGGAAAATGTATAAGAATCAACATGGATTACAGTGTGTATTTGATAGCAAAATGTCTGTGAATGGTTATAGCCATCTAAGTAAAACCCATTCTGAGTACAGACAGAATATCTGGTCAGGTACCATTTGCCACAGAGTGGGACCCAAAGTGAAGCTGAAGCAGGGGCCCCTGAAAGAAAGGAAAGCATTAGTAAGGACTTATCTTGTGTCACAGCCACACCAAAGTCTGTATAATAGTCACAGGCAACAGCTGATATCCAGATGAATCAGAATCAATGATACGGTTTATGCAGTGGAGGTGAAAGTGTGCAGAGTCGTCCACATGTTCAACCATAGAATCTCCTCCAATGGCCAACGAATACGAGAGGCAAGTGAGAAGGTCAAGGTGATGGATTTGACATGGGGAAATGGGAAAGAGATCACCCTGGGAAGGAGACAAGGAGGAATAGGCCAACTGGATCAAATATTAAACCCAATAGGTGAGGGTAAGTGGGGAAAGATCACAGGAAGAGGAAGGTTGCTAAGGATAAAAAGGTGTGAATGAGGACCCTGGAAGGAAGCCATGCAAGCAATATGACAACTGGAGGCACGGACAGGACAGAGGAGTCTATCTGGATCAGGACCAGGGTAGGAATGAGATATAAAGGATGGGCAGATAGGGGAAAAGGAGGACTGACCCTCTCAAGTTGCAGAGGTCTTAGGAAGGAAAACATGATCCGGATAAAGGATAAGGTAGGAGGTGTGGTACAAAGTCCTGGTAATGTGGATGGCAAAAATATCCAGCTTATGATGCCCGCAGGCCAGAAGGAGAAGGAATTATGCCTTCAAAAAGAGGTGAAACAGGGAACACATAGACAGAGGTTCAAATAGAGGTAAAGTGAAGGCATGAAGGACCACGTTAATGTCCCAGTCCGGGAGCGACAGACACCTTGGTGGCCAATGGAGCCAGATAGAATAGATCAACATGGAAAGGACAGGGAAAGCAAAGACCCTGTGGAAATTGGAAAAATAAAAGGTATAGGTTAACACTGCCCAAAACCCCAAAATACCCCTCTCAAAGAGCCACACGAGAAACTCAAAGATACAGGAAACCATTGGGTTAGAAGCTCAGAAACCCCAAGTCAATGCTTAGGAGTGATAAATGCTCCACTTACGTTGATAGACAATGAAGGAAGAAGGGAAAATGGAACAGGCTAAATGTGAAGCTACTCTGGGAGAGAAACCAGAACTCTTCTTCAAGGACCTGACAAAAGCCATGTGTGAAGACTTAGGATGAATGATGCTGGATGGAAGACTGGTGACTGGGGTTGATGGAGCAGGTCAGGACAGAAGGGAGGGAACCATGGTTGAGTGGGCCAGTAAGGAGCAATCAGAAGGAATGTGCACGGAGTGGCAAAGATAAGAGAAACCACTCGAAGAAATAAATGGATGGGAGGGTAAACATAAAGGAACAGATGAGAACAATCCTCGCTGAAGGCATTGACAGTCAAGACTGGAGGATGGGGAACCGGGGACCAAAAAGAGATAATTTGTGATTGGGGCAGTGGCAAAGGTATCAGTATGGGGCACACTCAGATGCAGACAGAGCCGCCGAAAAATGGCAGGATGCAAGGACAACTACATGGGATAAACGTGACGTGGTTGGGAAAGACGATCAGCTATGAGATTGAAAGCATCCAGTACATAACCCACTATCAAACGAATTTGATGTGTGTGGATCCAATAAAGATCCATAGTGTGAAAACATAGGGATCTGGACTTGGTGCCACCTTGGTGATTGATATAACCCAACACGGTAGAATTGTCAGAATGAATCATAACCAGCCAGCAGCTGGCAAGAGAAAAAAAATGATCCAAAGCCTGATGCACAGCCAGAAATTTAAGAACATTGATGGGAAGAGAACTCTCTTCCACAGACTAATGACCTGAAACCTCCTGGTGATCCACCCAGGCACCCCAGCCCTGAAGTTATACATCCATGAACAGATGTAAATCTGGCCAAGGAGGAGGAAGCGGGACCCCACCAACATTTGGGCCCTGTTGAACCACCAATGGAGATCATCAACAAGGGATGAGGGAAGGGATAAAGGAATATTCCAGGGATCTGAGGCAAGGTTCCATTGATCGTGAAGGACCCATTGAAGAAAACACATATGGGCCCTGCACAGGGGTATGAGAGGAGTCATGGAGGACTACATCCCCAAAAGTGCTAGAACATCACAAGCTGTAAGTGAGGGAACAGATGGGGGCTTCAGATTGGCCCATTCCATAGAATGGAGCTGGAGAGGAGAAGGTTGGGCCGGACTGAGATGGATGTTGTATAAAACACCTGACTCGATAAGGTTTTGGGTAAGATGTGGGAAAGACTTCTCCAATTTGATCAACCAGCCCACCTGCACAGCTTTGGCCAGAAGCTGACAAGTTTGACGGCCTGATTCCCGTTTGGAATGAGCAAGAAGAAGCCAGTTGTCCATATAAACATGGAAGCACAACCCCATGGCATGAATATACTGACCAAAGGAGCAGACCACATGACAAGACATGCATGGTGCTGCGGCTAGGGTGAAAGGTAAGGCATGAAACTGGTACACAACCCCCGATGGACAAACTGAAGATATAGACACAAATGCTCTGCCACAGGAATGTGTAGGCAAGCATTGGAAATGTCCATCTTGGTCATCCAAAGACCTGAAGAAATGTCCACTGAAGAGAAAGGTATGTCTCCATGGTAAAGCAAGGAGTGTGAACATACTGATTGAGATGGGATAAATTGATGACATGCTGCCAGTCTCCGGTTTTCTTGGGAACTACAAGCAGGTGGGAGTAAAACCCCCATGAACCTGGTGGAGCTGGTTTGATAGTCTGCTGTGCAATGAGGTCCTGAACCGCCTCTAACAGATGCTGGAATGTCGAAGGATCAAGAGGAGATGGAAAGGTAATGGGAACACTGGAGAAGGGAGAGAAAGGGGATAACATATCCCTCCGAGAGCACTCTGTGAATCCAGACATTGGCGAGAAAAGGTCCCCACCGATGAACGAATTTCAAAAGATGAGCCCCTAATGAGCCCGAACCAACCATGTAGTCACTGGTACTGCTGTTGGCTGATCGTGTATTGTCAAGTAAATTGGCAAACTGTGGCACACAGGAGGGTGTGACAGGTAGAGGTTGGGAAGGGGAAGGTTGGGGGAGAGGAACCAGTGGCGTGCTCAGCCCTGACTAAAAGAAACGAGCCATCAAGTTAATAAGGGTAGAATGTTGATAGGCAAGACCACCTGTGATTCCAAAGACTCAGGAACAGAGTCAAACACTTAATGCCGCAAAAATGGTGCCATGCAGAGATCCCCCAGATAAGGAGCCTGGAGACAAGTCTGTGCCAAAACCGTGTTATGGCCCAAGAGATCCCAACAACAAACAAACCACATTTGAAACATGAGAGCCAAAGATGACAGGCGAGCCAGTGTAGAAGTAAGGATGGAGAGGATTTCAGCACAAAACCACTCAGGATTCCTGTGAAGAGCCTCTAACAGAAGGTGAAGGGAGGAAAGGCACCTTAACAGGATCGTGTGGGTGAGACAAAGGCGACAAAATTGGATTTGGGTAAGTTGGACAGGGTAATCTTGGTTTGCCCCCCAAACAGGTAGAACTGACCCCAACAACTATTGGTCGAGAATAGGAAAGTCCACCCAATGATAAGCAAGAGCAGACTGATCCAAAGTCTGTGTGGGACGAGGCACACTAATTCCCTTGGTCCGCGTGAAACCTAATATCAGGGGACGGGGGAAAAACTAAATAGGGTCGGGAGGTTGTTTCATGTAAGAGAGAAGGTACAGGGGTCATAGGAAACAGGTATAAGAGACAAAACATCACATATCTGAGAGATGAAGTCTGGAAAGACCAATGACAGAAGAGTTGAATCATCAGGTAGTAAACGGGAAGGCACAGCAAATTCCAAAGGGGGGGGGGGGACAAACGATCAAAATCGTCATCAGCGTGGCCCAGCTTGGAAGGCTCAGGAGGAAGTGGGGCAGAAGTAGAGAGAGGTTGGTTCATATACCGCTCAATCTCCCAGTGAATGAGTGACGATATATTCCCAGATGAGTTGCCTGCATCTGTGGCTGAAAATACAGCATCAGACACTGGCAAAGTACCATAAGTGGTGACTGTAACTTTGGAAACACGAGGAAGTAATGCTTTAATAAAAATCTTAACTTCACAGCTGTGAAGTGTAGTAAATAAAGTTAAGAAAAATATAAAACAGGAAAAATGCAAAATAAACCACTTCAAGGTAACTTAACAATATAAGAAAGATCATCTGAACTCGACAGCTGCCAAAACGAGAAGTGATAGTTCGGTAGTGGCACGTACAGGGAGTAACATGCATCACATGATAGTAGTGCTCTCCTATTGGTGGAGAGGTAATACATAATGATTTGCATAAGGGACGTGTTAGAATTTTGGATTCCAACAGAGGAATGATGAAGGCTTGTGTCATGTGTTTCTGAAAAAGTTTGCACACAGAGGGAGAATACTTTACTGGAAAAGTGGCTAAATTCATGGATAATTAAGGCACAACATTAGCTTAAAGTTTTTTCACAAATCTTTTGCTATCAAATTAAACCAAGATAGAGCTTCATACATTATTTGTCCTGTCATGATTGTTTACAGCAATCGAAAATGCAAAATCACAGTATTGTGCACACACACAATGATAGGCAGTGTCATAGTTTATGCAGCCTAACAGAACAGGTTATTGAATATCTTTCATGTTGTGTACATTTCTAAAGAGCTTACAAACAAAAGTAAAAAATATATAACATATATACTAACACTGAAGAACAACAGAAACACTGGTCTTTTTACTCTGAGGTGTGCTGACTCGACTCTTATATGGTTACTTAAATATGTGAAGGTGTTTATAATGCTATTCTTTAAGTAAAATTTACACAATATTATATAAAAGGTTACCTGACAAGCTATTAAGTCTTTCAATTTCTGTATTCCTTCTTTGCCTCTTCTGGTTGGGTTTTTCTCCAAATATTCATCATTGAAAAATGCCTAAGAAAAAAAATAGTGAATAACATTAAAAGAGCAACATGAAGGTAATTTAGTCTGTATAACCAGAAATTTTCTTCATCCCTGATGTAAAAATTCGTGCATTTATGCATATAAAGTGAACTAATGAGAACACTATGATCTTCTTCATAATGAAACCCTTCAGCACTCAAGAAAGAATAACTTCTGAAGACAAAATAATACAGCATGAAAACAGCTAAGAAAAGACAATTCAATCCTCACACCTACAGCTGATAAAGACAGTACTTACTGTAGTTTTGGACAAAGAGCAGCACTTTCACACATTACAGAACATAATTATGAATAAAAAGTACAGAAATTCATGAAGGATTCAAACCTGGAAAATTAAAAACTACAAACCATTTGTCAAAAACTATAATTCCTCTGAAAGCAATGGATTCTAGATTTCTAACAATACATTTTTAGTATTTTCAATGTTGACAGTTATATAAATGGGGATAATGATGCAAATACTAGTAAAAATGGCACACTTTCTAGTGGTTTATGTAATAGTGATCAAAATTACAGCATTATGCAGAGGAATCTGGAGTTAAAAATCTGCACTTTCATGAGTTTCCAAAATACAAAGCTTCAAAGAAAGAACAGATAGTTGCTATTTGCCATGGAAAAGGGAAAAACTTTAAAGCATGTTGTTGACAGCATAATGTTAACTACATTACAAAGCCATAATAATATATTTCTCCCATAATGACACAGTTATATATGTACTATAGTATTACTAAGTTAGGCCTACAAACCAATATAAATCTGTAGCACATACAAATGAAAATTCTGTAACTTTAAACTTGTGTTCCATGGGATAAATTTGGATGTTTGTGAATTTATATTACATCATGTAACTATAACTAACACTTGATTTTAGAACACAAATGACTAAACTTACCTTTTCATAGTTAATAATTCCACCCATAACAGCTGCATCAACTACTCCATTTAACAGCATGCTAAGAGGGTTAATAGGGAGAGCTGGGTCAGCATGGTGTTGGACAATCATATCCCTAATTCGACGATTGGTGGTCTCCATGGTCTCAATAGCATTCTCCAGTGGACTGATCTCCATATCTTCAGAGTTAGTAACCGGAAACCAGCAAAGAATACCTGGTAAATGGTAAGATGTTACTAAGTAAGTTCTTTTTAGCCACATAGTGGCAAATTCATTATCAGAATCCTTTTCTCCTTTCCGAACAGGTCGAGAGTAGGTAAATTTCTGCACCTCATTTACTTTGTAGTATTTCAGAATTTGATCATGGACAAGTTTTCCATGAAATCGATCCTGTTCCTGCATTACAGGGTCAATTTTGTTGATCTGCAAGTATTGCAGTAAGGATTCTGATATCTCCTCTCCTGGAGAATCCAGTTTATTCATTATTTGTGCATTTGGGAACTGATTCAACAATCGATTGCTGAAGTCAGACAATCGTTCATATTCTTTTCCACGGTACACAAAAACTTTGTTTTGCAGAAATGCAGGAAAACCTCGTCCAAAGTAGGCTACACGAAAATATTCTGGCTCAGGCCGAACCTGTTTCATGATATTATCATAGAATGTAGCCATTTGCTTTAAAAGATCACTAAGTTGATTGTAATCAAACATTTCATTCTCGTACTGCTGGGCTAACTCCTTGCAAAGTGTTAAACCTGCCTCCCAGAGCTTTCCTTTATCAAAATAGTTTATGATATCACAATAAAGTCGTTCCTTTAGCTCTCGATGGGTCTCACAGTGAGGGTATTCTTCATTTTTTAGAATATGAGGCAGTGGCTTATCATACCAGTTTAACAATTCAGCATGTAATTTTAAAGTAAATGCTGCTTCAATATAATTTTCACAATCCAGGTGTAGATTACACAACTTGTATAGATAACGTATGTACATCTCTTTGCGATTGATTTCATTGTAGAACTCCTAATGGACAAAACCAAAACAAATATACACAACTTCTTTGTGGATATAAATATAAGTATGACATAAAGGAAATTCCAAGAAAAATAAATAATAAAGTTAAAAAAGCAAACAGATGAAAAATAATACCATAAACTTATGAAACTTGTAAATATTTATAACAAAAAAATAACAGCATTAAACATTGTTATTATTCTAACAGTAACAAGTAATATTCCTCAAAAAATAACAGCACAGAAATAGATTTAAAAAACATTTCTTTAGCAACTGCACTGTCAAAAAAAGAAACTAGGTAAATCAATGAAAATAATTTATCAGAACATTCTAAGGATTAAAATAATAAACTACATATGACAATTTCTCTAGTATAACTATGGTTTCAAAATGCACTTGACAACCAAAAAAAAATTCATAATTTTATTCTGGAAGTAAGAATAGGAAAAGCTGGGAGAGACATTAGTCTGAAAACACTAAAGCCATCATTCATTTCTTCATGATGAATATAAGCCCGCTTCATGAAAGCACTTGTGTTATTGGATTTTTTTTTAATGCAACATCCCTCGTATAATACGCACTCAAATGGTTTCAGAACATCCATTTTATTATCTTTTTTTTCTTTGTCTTTTTCCATATATTTAAATCTATAGCTTCATGTTAATATGAAAGTTGGGTAGAAGGCAACAAATAGTGTTTTTTGATATAATATTAGCATAATATAAAAACAACAACTAATACTACTTCCTTTTATCCTGAAAAACATTAGAGAATGAGTTTTTTCTCTTATTCACTTGTTAGTGAGTTGTTTGTCTGGTTTTGAGGACTTCACTGTAAAACAAATATAAGGTCATTTACATGAAATGTTCTTACAGAGTACCATGATATTAGTTGAACAATGGAAAGAGTACAGTCTGATTTGATTTTTAAACAACTATAAAATCTTGAGAAATATTTGTTTACCAAAAGATTGAGAATACAAATCATTCTGTTTTCCTTGTTTTCATCAGTTATGATGTCTCTGTACTCCAATAACCTCTTCATCAGTCTTACCACTGTCTTCACAAACTTGATACCTTGTTCATTCATTGTTGAATGGTTCTCACAGAGTCCACCAATACTGAAAGACATGTATGATACGTGTTAAGCACATCTAATACAAACTGTTATTGTTCTACATTTGCATGTTTAATATATGTCATGTTTTTTCAATACAAAGAAATGTTATTAAAGGTTAATGACACAAATACAACAATGTATCAACTTCATGATAAGCATAATCATGTATAATCCTGGAAATTTGTCTCAAGAAACATTTATTTTCAAGATATTTCTTATACTAAGAAATTTGCATTGTGAAAGTATATAGTTGTTTTATAAAGTATATATATATGTATATTTTAGTATTCACAATAATCTAATGGCACTTTGTATTTCTTACTAGAATATATACACATTTTATGGTTTTGGAGTATGAATCTTTAATTCTTTTAAATGCCCATGTATTTTTTCACATAAAAGTTGTTTTTAAAATGCTCTTCATCAGTTTGCAGAGAACAATATTATTAATTAAACTGTGGTAATAACAGTCAAAACATAGACAAAGAATTCATTACTTACAGTTCAAAGAAAAGTTGTTTGTACTGTTCATCTCCTCTTCCACCTCCAACAAGCATGTCCAACTTTGTAATCATCTCATTCTCAAACTGGGTGTAAAGAATAGTCTGTTTATAGAATGTCTAAATATATATTTACACAAGTGAAATCTTTGCTTATGCTAAACTTATTAAGGTGAAGATACATCTAAACTGAGGATTGATTACAATGTAAGGGAAATATGGACAACTGAGGGTTGCTGAGGTGAAATGGCTTCTTGTAAGTCCTAAACTGAATGGAGTGGTATCTACAGAACTTCCAGGTTGTTGCCAGTCAGAGTAACCCAACTCCATATCTGGTTAAGACCAGCCAAAGACTGGATGTACTGCTGGTGGAATAAGTCTGCCAGACAAAGTAGTTTCTTGTGCAAGTGAGACAGTGAGTACCAACAGACAAATGCTGCAAATCATGGGTCAGTAGAAAGGCTTGGATGTATCCTGCTAGATCAACCATGTATCATGAAGAAACCTGGTAATAAGCAGAGCTGATGAATGAGTATCCACAGGTCCCTGTGAGTAAATCCAAGCATATTTTGCCAAAGGTGTATCAAAGAAAGAAATTTTCTGAAGAATTTCAAGCAGGTTGGAATAGCTGGTCTAAGAAGAAGCAGTCCAACATCTGATCCTGAGCTTAGACAGTCTAGCTCTGACTCCATCTAGCATTTGGATGAAAAACAACTAGAAGACTATTCTGATATTTTGACACTGTGGAAGAGAAACCCATCACGAGTCTGGTCACTTATCCAGATGATCTGCACAGCTTGCGTGGAAAATTTTACTTTGTGATTGTTTCAGCAGACAGTGAAGATATCTTGGTGGACAAGTTCACTGAAGGATTTCTTGGCAAGAATATGTATCACCAGCTTTGTGAGCAGGATATACTCACCTTAACAGTTTCCACAGTGACCAGGTATAAAGTGGTAATTTCAAGTAGGTTGTATGAGAGGAAAAAACCTACAGTAGCAGTTGCTGTGGCTACACTTCATATGTACCATCCTACTCAGGTGCCTGGCATGCAGAGGGTTAATCAACCATTCAAACATTCCAGCACTGTGATGTAACCACACTGGTTTCCAGTTGATGGGCAGGGCTATATAGATCTGCCCATAGTTTATATGCTACAGCCTATGCTAATGATGTTATAGAGGATGAGATGAGTGAAGCATTTACTCCTCATGTGATATGTGAGGTTACTGGTGAGTGAATTGCCTGTATTTTGGAGAGTAGCAAAATCAGCAAGAATATTAATTCCAACAGATGGTTCAGCAGGTGCTGGAGAGCCAGCAGCATCCACACTTTTCCAAGCAGTATGGTAGGCAAGGCTATTGGTTTTGAATGACAGTTCAACAGGCCCAAGAGATCCAACAGTAAGCAGTAAATGTTGCTGCTACAGCTCTTTAAAATTAACAGTGTTCAATTAATGTCTCATCACTGACTTGAGTGAGCACAGCTGATAGTTTACACTGAAAAGTTTGATTATCAGCTCAGCTCTCTCAAGCCTAGATGGAACTTAGTATCTAGGAAGATACAAGGGCGAGAGATTGAGCTCCTGGTTGAATTAGGTGCAGCCAGAATACTGGTATGCCAATATATCTATCCCTCCAGATGAGATCACCACTATGACCAGGAATACAGTTTGTTCTGGCAAGTGATGATAGCCTAGACATTAGTGAAGAGACAGATCTCTGGCTATGTCTAGGAGATATTGCTCACAGAAAGAAGGTAGTCATTTCTGACTTCAGTTCTTGCTCTGACATCCTTGAAATCGATGTACTGCAGAAATTGCTTGTGCCACTGGTGAACTGATGTTCTGTGGGAGAGTTATCTGATGTTGAGCAGATGAAGCACAGCAACAGTGGACTGCAGTAGTGTTTGTAGTGGGCAAAAAACAAAAAAACAGTAGCTCTACATGTACAAGTGGTGTTCCATTATTTACTATGGATAAAGTCTAGTTCATCCATGACACACAATGTGGTTATAGAACTCATGTATGAAATGAACTGTTTCCTGCCCAGAAAACTAGCAGCATTAGCTCGGGCAATTATTTATCTTAGAAAGAATGAAATCCTGGTGTTGAGATATCCAGTTTAAAGCTCGAAGTTATTGGTGTGGTATGAGAAGTGGAAGTAACCAAGGTTAAGGTTGCATTCACAGCACCACATTGAAAAGAAAGAACAAGGATATAAACACATCTGAAATTGTTGGTTGAGGACTGTGCAAACAATTTGAACAGCAAAATTAACCCAGTGACATGTTGGTTGAGTATGTCAATGTATTTTTGGGACCAGATGGTTAATGGGTTAGTGATTCACCACAGCATAGATACATGCAATGTATGTCAAATCAAGCCACAGCCATTCTGGGTTCTCTGGAGCACTACAAATGTATCCAGAACTGAGATACAGTGGATGTTGAAGGCTACAATCATACAACCTTCTGAGAGTATTTGGTTGTCTCTATATGACTGGCAGGAAAAAGGAAGGCATGCTACAATTCTGTGTTAATTTTTGAAAGGAGAACAGAATAATTTGCTTTGATAACTTCCATTTTATCCCAAACAGATGAATGTCTGGATTTGTTAGAAGGTTCCTGTTGGTGCAATATTTAAGATCAAGTATCCAGATGCTGTCAATTCATGCTGAATGATGAGAGCAGACCTTAAACTGTTTTTAGCACAAAAAATGGCTTGTATGAGAATCTTGTGAAATTCGGTCTGAGTAATTCACCTGCCCCATTTGGGAGGCTAATGGAACTTAAACTGAAGGAGTTGCAATAGGAGAGATGATTAGGCTATGTCAACAATGTTTTGGTGTTTGGTCATCAAACAATTGATTCTACAGTTGATAATCTGAGAATGGTACTCCATCAGATAAAGAAAGCAGGTTTGAAGCATATACCAGAAATAATCTGTGTTTATGTGCACACAGGTTGAATTTCTAGGGTATATTGTAGGTAGAAGTGGAATCTTTCATGCACTGACTTCATCAAGAGTTTCAGGTGGAGATCTATGAGTTAAGAGGAGAACAAGAATGTCATTTCAAGTCATTTCAACTCAACTTACAAGGCAGAAAGAGCAAAAGCTTATTCAGCTGTTTGGGATGAGACAAACAAAGATGCACTGGACTAAGAGGTAAAAGACAGCTTCGACAGTCATCCAAGCCAACACTGATGGCCTTCTGACTGATATGGGTGGGACTAGCCAATTCATCAACAAGCTAGGCCAGTCACTGATTGTGGGATCTGACTTAAAGGTAGTAACAATCCTTGCTCTTCAAGCTGTCAAGTGATGTTCATTGTAAAATGAATGCTCTACACTAATTTCCACTTGATTATCACATTGTTAAGATGGTTTGTTGACTTACAGGCTTTAGCAACCCTTGCTTTCTGAGCTATCAAGCAGAGTTTCACAAAAGAAGATATCTGCCAGATACCAACAGTATCTGCTTCATTGAATTTGTATGGTTGAAAAATCAATTACTGAGGTATTGTAATCTTTGCTTTCTGAGCCACAGAGTAAATTTTCTGATGCAAAATGCTGCCTGAAATTTTGAAAAAAATCACTAAACTGATCTAGGTAAGTGGCAAGAACTCTATGAAGCATGCTACCTGGTCAACACTAGATTCTTTCCCTCACACCTGGAGAATGCATGCCAATTCTACATGAGGTGAAAGAATTGTACTTACTCGGAGTGTATCTTTATATACAGTAGTAACAACATAAGTATTAATCATGATAGATAAGAATTTTAGGCAAAAAATCTTAGTTTCAATGAATTCTGCCAGTGATTATTTCCTGAAGTGGAAAAGAAAAACTAGCTGGCATTGATGGCTCTTAGATGGAAGCATATTATGGGATCACAGCTACCAAGATATAGTTTTAGAAAGTAACTCGTGAAAGTTAGCAAAGTAATTTGCATGGAAGCCAGTGACCCTTTATTATATGCTCCAAGTAGCTGACCATGCTACCTAGGGCTGAACCACTGCTTTAGAGAAAATGGGATCCTCATGTGAAATGCCCCCTTGGAGGGTGTGATGCCTTGGCATACCAATGCTGACAGATGTGCCCACATCTCTGAGTGGGCATACTAAATCCTGAAACCCAAGAAATTCTTTCTGGAGCTTGGATCCTCTCCAGAATCAACCAGGCTCTCAGAAGGTTAGGTCAAGATGAGTCTCTGAATAATGGCATCTGACACTGTCATTGCCATCACCACTGCCATGGCAATGCAGACGAGCTATGGGCTGTCTCCTTCACTGTAACCAAGGGTTTATGCCATCAACTAAAGTGCACCAACATAAGGACTGACCATCGTCCAGATGAGGCAAGGAGGCTCTCCCTTGGCTGCCACTGAGGCACCATTAGCCCAGAGGTTCCATAACCAAGCCCAGAGAGAGAGACAAGGGTGGAGATCCCACCTAAACAACTTAAAGTCTTGCTAAACCATACTATGCTAGAGAAAATCCCCATGTACAAGCAACAATGAAAGGAGACGGCTAGCTTGGGCTCTCTACAACATAGAAGAGAAATTGCTATGGCAGAAAACCACACCTCTATCATGACTTCAGGAAGAGGTGTGCCACATGCAGATCTTGCTGGCTGACATTAAGAGTATCTTGACAAAAGTTTGATGTTGCAGCTCACCATAGCAGCCATATGTAAAACTACAAGAACCTTCTGGTGGGGATTAGGTGATGAGGAGTGAAGCCTTGTACCCAATCTGGGTGAGTATAATTTACAAGAATTGTACATGTATGGTTACCTCTGCATTTTGTCTCATTTGCTTTTTTGTACCTTTTTCTTTTTCGTAAGTGCCTTGCTAACATATATATATATATATTAGAGCTGGATGATTAGTGGTAGTTGCAAATTAATTAATTGACTACAGTTTATTAAGGAACCAATACAGTGTACCTCAACCCTCAGTACAAGAAAACAATTGGTAGTGGGTGCTGCCAATCATTTGCCTTCTCTCTAGTCAGTAGTTCAATAATAAAAATAAATGTTAGAAGTAGGTCCTGCCAGCTAGTTGCCTTTCCTCTAGTCAGCAATTCAAAATTAGTGAGTGGCAGATAGCCTTAGCAGCTTTGCAATAATAAAGTCAGGGTGAGCAAGTTTGGTGGTAACTGTAATT
Organism: Limulus polyphemus; assembly: GCF_000517525.1. Taxonomy (NCBI): domain Eukaryota; kingdom Metazoa; phylum Arthropoda; class Merostomata; order Xiphosura; family Limulidae; genus Limulus; species Limulus polyphemus. The sequence continues at coordinate 39,333 of NW_013668448.1, read as the reverse complement.
GAACCCGAGACCCTTGAAGCAAGATGCTCTCCACCCCCTGAATCACCAAAGCTGAAAACAAACTTGAAGTAAAAAAAGCAAACAAACTAAAATTGGGTAGAACACAGACAGCTCATTATGCAGCATTGTGTTTAACAACAAACATACTAGCAATATTTTGATTGATTACTCAGATAGTTGTAATAATCACAAACCTGGATGTAATGTGTTTTGTTTTTTTGGTTTATTATTTGACTTGATCAATAGAGACTTATTCTAATGCAGTATATTTAATTGTTTTTTATATGACTGAATTTTAATTTTTTTTCTGTTGTCATATAAGACAAGTTATTTCATATATAATTTTGTGATGTACTATGAAGGGTTTATTTTACACTGAACACTTAGTGATTTGTAATTTATTACATTGTAGTAATGAATATTATTTATGTTAACTCTCTCACTATGGGCTCAGTCCCAGGGACTGACTTGGTAACCATTTTGTGCTTGTTATAGTTTTCATACTATAACTTTTAACTCTCTCAACACAGGCTCAATCAATTTGACCAACCGCATGCCCTCTTTGTACTCATCTAAAGTCTTTATAGATTTAATACTTCTAACTTTCAATATAGTATGTATATCTTCACAAAATTTGTCAGTCTTTTGATTAATGTTACAAGTCTTTCAGATACAAAAAAAATCTTATTTTTTAGTGAAGTATTTTTAATAAAATAAAATAAAGATTTGTCCAAGAATATATTGAATATTTGTTTTGAATAGTTCATGTGCAAAGTAATTTTAATGTTAATATTAAAAATACTCTTCCTCATTTCAAATATCCCAAATTTCCTTTGTGTAATCCCTGAAACCTCCTAAATTCATTTCAAACGTATATTTTCAGTAAAACTTTATAGTTTATCTATTATTTTCTCTATCCTATCTAAAAAAGAATTGGTCATTTCGACCAACCTTCTAACCACCAAAAAAAAAAAGAAAATCGAAATAAATCCAAATTACCCTTTTTTTCTTTCTAGAATGACATCAAATTGTAACATGAAACTACATTCATTTATCCTCAGTAGCTCTAAGTTCATAACATCATACATCTATTTATAATTAAATTTTATTGATTTATTGCCCTTTGAACCATGTTTAACTACTATCCGTGCCATTATAAGTTGTATATCACTCGGGGAATGTGCAGCTCATGTTACATGTACGAATTACATTATCCACGAGCTACTACAAGCTGCTCGCATGTTTGCCTCGTGAAACATTTCTTTATAATATT
>NW_013668448.1:34757-37081 GCF_000517525.1 Limulus polyphemus | reverse complement strand
AGTCACATTTCAATTATTATACAATCATATATATATATATAGATTATTGGTATTTTGAAATAGGTTCTTAAAGTTATTTTTCCTAAAACATAGAACAGTAAATAAAGAAGTAAAGCAAACAATTATTTCTTCTAGTTATGACCTTTCTACTTGGTTGCTGCTTGACGTAGGTTACCAAGTCTTTAAAAATTTTGCAGGTGGAGGATATAAAACAAAACTTTTTTTTTATATTTTATATATACTTTTGAATAACTAAAAAATCATAAATTACTACATCAATACCATGGAACTCTACTATAATTCATCAAACTTATTAACTAAGCTGCATTTGGGTCTAAAAAAAGTATGAAATTTCGAGCAGACTAATGACATAACCTACCTCATTGAAATAGTGATTCAAAAGAAAGAAATGGCAAAAGGAACATTAGAAAGGCTAAGAAAACCACTAGGGGGACATTCTGAGCTTCCGATTGGTTATTCATTTCATATATAGAAGTAGGTGTATATAAGGGAGCATTTCCAAAAATTGAAAGAGGTGAGCGGGGTGCCAATGTGTTTTATTTATTAAGTGAGCAATATCTTAGCAAACTGAAAAGATAAGACCTTCTTATTTTGTATTCTAGCTTGTCAATATCTGTAATTTGAGTTTTTAATTCATATGAAACTACAGACTTAGTATTTTGACTGCACAAACATCTAATTCGAACCAGTGCTGTGTTCAACATACCACGTGACACACAAAGTCGATGTTTAGTTGTGTTTTTTAATATTTCCTTTTAAATTAAGAAATTGAGTTATGTATAGTTCTAAAATTTGAATTATAATCTACAGTTTGGTACCAAACTTATTGATATAAATTCACAAAATAGTAGTTCAATAACATTATGAATGTGAGTCAACAAAATATATGACATGGCCTTTCACCTGTGACCCGTCTCGAAAGAGTTAATTAAATAATGCACCAAGGAATATAGGCTAATAACATGCAAAAAGTAGAGAAATTCCCTTAACTCTCAAAATTTTCTGGCTTTCTAACTATGTGACAAGAATCGTTGCAAATTCATCCAAGCTAGTCGTTAACTTTCTCACAGGAACAATGTTGGTACTCTGAGTGAAATTGCATTTAACCGTTCAAAACATAATGTAATATAATACGCCATTTAATAGATGAAAACCTTCACTTTCTATTGGTTATAGGTAATAATATAATTAAATGTAAGTCAGAACTATTAACAAATCCTGAAAGAGAGGATGCAACAGGTGGAGTCTGATTTTCTATTCAATAGCTCTGTAACCAAACAAAATTGAAGATTATAAAAAATATGGTTTGTTGGAGCAATGACGATGTTGTAGAGTAAGTTACATTTACTTTCATACTTTTCCATGGGGTGTGTGATAAAATAGAGGAGACAAGTTGCCTAGAGAACATGTGTCACGTGTATCACACTATGGGAAATTCAGGATTTTTTTAAAATATTGCCTTGTAAAATTAAGAACTTAAAACATATATACTATTATAATATGAATTATTAGCTAAGATATTACGCTACTCTAATTCGTATAACATAAACAAAAAGTAGTTTAATAAAATTTTGAATGTAAAACACTGAAACCTTGTGTCATGTGAGTAAAGGATTTCTGTGGTGATACGGTTAATACAATAAGCATTTCTTCACGAAATGTGGCAGATTATCAAGGCTTTCATACACAAAATATCATATTGTTTTATTAAATTTTAAGATTTTTAAAGTAATTATTTGCTTGTGCATTTTTTCTTTTTCAATATTGAGTATCCCACATGCAAAGTAATTTTGACTGTAAAATTAAAAATACTTTTATGCATCAGAATATTGTCAAATTTCACATGCAAAATCCATATAACTTCCAGATAATTATCAAATGTTTTTTTTTAGAAAAAACTTTTTATTTTATCTGTTATTTTCAATATTGCATCTCTGTATGGGTTTGGTTGATTTTACTGACCTCATAACAAACAAAAAAAATTAGGAAATAGATGTAAATTACGTTTTTTTCATTCTACAATGACTACAAATTATAACAAAAAACCATAAATGTTTAGTCTAAATAACTTAAATCTCATAACATTATACATCTATATATATTTATCATTGTAGCTTCTGTATTGTTAGCCAGGCATGATTGGAAGGTCAATATAATAAAAATATATATATATATATATGTATAATGTTATGAGATTTAAGCTATTTAGTCTAAACATTTATGTTTTCGTGTTATAATCTGTGGTCATTCTAGAACGAAAAACAGCACAATTTAAATTTATTTCCTAATTTTTTATGGTGGTT
>NW_013668448.1:22876-34736 GCF_000517525.1 Limulus polyphemus | reverse complement strand
TTCCTAATTTTTTATGGTGGTTATGAGATAGAGTAGGGGTACAGAAACTAACACAAAAAAATATAAAGTTTTACTGAAAACAAACGTTTGAAATGTACTTAGGAAGTTTTAGAGATTACACAAATAATATTTGAGATTTTTGTGATGACATAATAGTTGTTTAGTTACAACATGAAAACCACTTCGGATTTGAACTGGTAATGAAACAGACTCAATATTTTTACAAACAAATGTGTGGTAAAAATACTTCATTATAAAATCTGATTTTTTGTGTACAAAAGACTTGTAATATTTACTAAAAGTCTACCAAATTTTGTGAAGATATACTTTCTGCATTAAAAGTTATAGTATAAATAGTTAACTCATGTATATAATACCAAGCCCATCATGAAAGGGTTAATATACACATATTATTTTTCTTTGTTGGAAGGAATTCTGTTTTAATGTTGATATCATAATCTCCAGCCGATGTCTTTATATATGAATGCATGCTTTTATCAATCATTTGCAACTGTTTTCAGTATGAAAAGAGTTTAATGTTAAAATATTTTATGCTGATTTTCTACTTACATACAAATTTCTGACCCATTTAAACTACTTCCATTGACTTTATCAAGGAATAAAGATTCTATATAGAAAGTGTGAGTTCAGTACCAATTTCAGTTTGACTCAAAAAAGTAAATTTAAAGCTTCAAATGAACAACAATGATTAATGATGTGATAATTTTAGTGGTAACAAACTTCCATGCATCTAATCTGATTGAAAAAGTTAAATAAAACAAAAAATCAATAAACCTGGGAGAGAGTTTAAATGCTTTTCAACATATAGTTTACTTTAAACTATAGGCACCATAGCATCACAGAAGTTACTTTGATTGCATCACCTTTTATAGAAAGTTTAAACATGTATAATTACAATTATTACTCTCTGTACTTGCAAATAAACTGAAAGTTATGATGTGCAATTCGAAATTAAGTAATACCTCATGAAAGTTGCCTTTTATGCCGCGATTATGGATATGAATATCATCATGGTATGAAAGGGTGGTGACACGAGGCAAGTAAAACTCACACTGCATCATGTCAAAGAAAATTGGAATAGTGGCTTTTCGTAGCTCTGCTTCAGGAATGAGAGTCATTTCCAGGAAAGGACCAATCATTTCAGGGACAAAACGAATCTTGTGCTGACCTATGAGTAAAAACAGAGCATACATCAAAAATATCTCTTTAAAACTACTATAAATACACATTCATCATTCTGCTATAAACTTCTTGTCCACTGGAACAAAGTTGAATATAAAACTAAGTAGTCAAAAATGACTCTTCAGCTTCCATCTTAAAAATGAAAAAATATTATGTAGCCACAGATGATGAATCAAGTTTTAAGGGAAAAGTATATATATCTGTTCTTGACACTATAAAAACAGAAGTATTATAATAATCCTCACACAAGAAAACACCAGAAAAGCCTGCTGTACTGTGTAATAAAATAAACATGTAGTGAAAGAATTGAACTGTTTGTTTGTTTTAAGCACAAAGCTGAATAATTAGCTATTGCCATTGTGCCCACCACAGGGATTGAGCCCCGACTTTTAACATTATAAGTAGGGGTTCACATAATTTTTCATATCAGGTTCCCAAATGAGTACCAGCAAAGTGATTGGTACTCATGTAAATTAGTTATTTTCATCCAACTCATTGTCTAGTTCCACATACGTTTTAAAAGGCAATATTTAAAAAATCTCGAATTTTCCCTAGTGTGAGAAATGACACTTTTTCTCAAGGCATCCCCTCTTCTCTACTTTATTCACCATCCCTCCAATGTAATTCGATAATGTATCATGAGCCTCACATTCTTCAAGTGGTTTATAACTTATAATTGCAGGAGTAGTAGTTAGACTTGGTTCAAAGGGCAATAAAATGATAAAATTTAAATAAAAACACATGTATAGTGTTAAGAGTTTAAAGCTACTTAGGATAAACAAATGTAGTTTCATGTTACAATTTGAAGTCATTCTGGAAAGTAAAAAGGGTTAGTTAGATTTTATATTGGTGGTTACGAGGTCGGTCAAATTGACTGATCTTTTTTATAGAGTTAAGTTAGAAAAAATAAGAAATAAATTATAAAGTTTTATTGAAAAAATGTTTGAAATGTAATTCGGGGTTTATAGAGATTATGCAAATGATATTTGAGATGAAAAAAGTACTTTTAATCTTAACATGAAAATCACTTTGCACTTGGACTAATAAAAAAAATAGATATATTTTTGGACAAATCTTTTTTAGTTTATTAAAAATACTTTGCTAAAAATTTTTATAATTTTCCCACACTGAAAATATATTTCTGACAGGAACTTACTTCCACTCACATACATAGTTATTCTCATTCAGTGCTGCCCTCTGCTTGCAAAAAGCCTTTCATTTCAAGTACCCCTCGATTCACACGGTTTAACTGAATCATGCATACAAATTATATTCGACAAACTTCCACCAGTAGACATGCCCCACACAAACATGACTCATGTGACTCCCTTTATGCTATTCTACCTAACTATCATTTGGAGTTTAGGCAGAAAACTAAGCACCAGTAGACAGTAGGGAGAAATGGTGGGAAGTGTGAGTGGAAGTAAGAAAATGTTGGAAATATATTTTCAGTGTAGAAAAATTATAACTTCTGATGAGGTACCTTACTTCCACTCACATACATAGCTAGAATCTTACATTGAATTGGTGGAGGGAAAACAGAGAAGCATCCTTCGAAAGTGTCCTAAGGACACCCCCAAGAGGGAGCCCTCAAAGAAGAGGGCAACACTGGCAAACCAACAGGCCATAACCAGTCCGGAGGAATCAGAATTATCATTCTTATGAAATCCAGTCATGTACTCAAATGATCACAGAATCATTTTCTTTACTAATGAACAGTAGTATCCTGCTTTGGTCTACTGTCAAGGGAAAACAGAGAAGCATCCTTCGAAAGTGTCCTAAGGACACCCCCAAGAGGGAGCCCTCAAAGAAGAGGGCAACACTGGCAAACCAGCAGGCCATAACCAGTCCGGAGGAATCAGAATTATCATTCTTATGAAATCCAGTCATGTACTCAAATGATCACAGAATCATTTTCTTTACTAATGAACAGTAGTATCCTGCTTTGGTCTACTGTACAGCTTTCTTTGAAGAGGACTAGTTAATATAAACATACTTCAATTCTGTTGCTTAAAATTAGGAAGTGTAAATGCAAGCTGATAAAAGAAAATAAAAAACATAAAATAATATTTTTGATAAAATTTATTACTATGAGAAATAAGCAAACTGAACAATGCATTCTTTTTGTACTTACCAAGGTTAAACCACATTGAACGAATTTCAAATCCAGTTTCTCTTCTCATATCTTTGTACCTATACAACAATGTATCATTGTATTAATAAAATAATGAGTACAGCTAACATACAGTACATTACTCACAAGCTATTGTCAGATGCAAGTTGCCAGTGATATTCTATTCTGGCAATATTGTTAGCATAATTCACTTATGTAACAAACATTTGGTAATATTTGAAAAAAATTAGCAAACTTGTATTTATTTAAAAAAGAAATCTAAAAAAGTAACAGTTATATTCAACAGATCAGCAACTTTATAATATTTCACTAAACATGGTATGAACACTGGCAATGGATTCATGCTGGGGAAAGATTTTAAACATTTCAGAGTACACCTATTTCATCTTCAAGGAAATCTGAATATTTTATTATACTTACATTTATTAGAATTCCCACAGCAGCAACAAAATTGTTTGGAACAGTGTTTTGGATTTCTTCCATCTGCTCTCAATGAAGAAATGGTGTAAAGGGAATAGGGACATCATCAAGAGGGCAGAGGAAGTGAATCAAAGTTGCATGTGCTTAAAATATTTTGCTACAATGCAGAATATATTTTGTAAACATTTATTTCTGTTTTTTAAGAAGAGTATTGGTCACATAATAATTATTCTAATCATTAACAACACAGGGGTTAGCCTGGATATAAATGTTGGACTATTTCATCATCACTTTGCTCAGCATCAACATCAAATTTACCTTGAAACAAAAAAGTAATGAGGGCTTATGCATTTTCTGCTATATTGGAAATTGTAACTTCCTTTTCTTGTTCACTGGATTCATCCACTGGAAAAGAATATCCAGGATATGTTCTGGACCAGCAAATCAAGCATACCCCTGATGTTTAACAGTTTTCTTACATATTGAATATTATGTTTATAAAAGATAATAAAGCACATTTATGATTAAGTTTGAATTTGAATTTAAAGCTGTGAATAGAAACTTTAGTGTACTGATCACTGTGGAAAAAATTGTATAAAAACTCACCTTGAAATTATTTTATTTCTTTTATTTGGAAAGAAATTCTCAAGCTGTAGTGCATCTTGGGTTAAGAATGAGATGGCACAATGAAAGAAGTTGTTCCAAACCTATCCACAAAATAATTATGTACAAGTTTTATTATTACACTTAACTTCAAACATATAAAGTGTTTTCCTTGTAAAGATAAGAACTGAAATTTAAATAATTTAAATTTTAATGACCTAAAATTATATCCAAATCCTAATGTTTCCATGATTTGAATAAAGCTTCCTAAGTTGAAATTTATGAATCAAAATGTCATTATCTTTTGAACTGCAAAATCTAGGTCAAGCTATCTCAAATGTGGCTTTGATTAAAACTTTTCCATAAACTCGTCTTCTGAGAGATTTTTTGTTTCTAAATACAGATGAATGCAAGAGGTATGTGTCTACAAATGTTTCATTTATTAATGCAACATATGTAACATCTTCACAAAACCAGTTTATAATCAAAACCCTTTCTCAGACTAACCTTAATGTGCAGCTCTTATAATACAATCACTTAATGGTTATAAACAGGTACATATTTCAGTGTGAAAAAGATAGAAGCATTCTATTATATAGTTTAATATCAGGATAAACTTTCATTTAAACTCTAAAATATAGGTATCACAAACATACAGATCCAAAAAACTACAATATGAAGGGGTGGGGTGTTTGTTTCTTTGTTTTTAACACTAAGCTACCTAATGGGCTATCTGTAATTTGTGTGCCACACAGAAGCAAACCTTGGGCTTTAATGTTCTAAGTCAGCAAACTTACTATTAAAATACTTTCTTTCAAAATAGGATTAAAACCAGAAGCATAAATGAAAACAGAAAAGAGAATTACTACACAGTATTTAGGACATGTAGTATAGTAATTTCAAAGCAAAATTAAAAACAGGAGCAGGAATATAAACAAATATTATAGACAGTAGGAAGACTATTATAATATCATCTCTTAACATAAGATTAAAAAAGTGGAAGAGAAGGAAAAATTATTATATAACAGAAAGAAATCTATCCTCATACCTCTTAACATAAGATTGAAAAAATGTAAAAGAAAAATTACCATAGAGCAGTAAGAAATTTACTAAAATATCTCTTAATATAAGATTGAAAAAATGTAGCACATTGTAGTGGAGATACTAAAATACATTTTTCAACAGAAGACTGACAAACAGGAAAGAAGTAGAGAAAAATACTACACACTTTACTCTCCACAGCTTATATTTCAACAGAAGATTGACAAACAGGGAAGAGGTATAGAAAAATACTACACACTTTACTCTCCACAGCTTATATTTCAACAGAAGATTGACAAACAGGGAAGAGGTAGAGAAAAATACTACATACTTTACTCTCCACAGCTTGTATTTCAACAGAAGATTGACAAACAGGGAAGAGGTAGAGAAAAATACTACATACTTTACTCTCCACAGCTTGTATTTCATACTTGTAAAACTTTAAAATGTTTCTGAGTTCTAATTCTGGAACATACTAAATCTGGTTGAGTTCAATATGCTCAACTCAGCCTGAGGTATTAATTTTTGTAGTGAGTGCAGTCAAGTTTAATGAGATTGTTGTGCTGTATCCTGCTTTAACAGTTACTTCCATATTACTGTCAATCTTCTAATTGGTCAACTGCAGAGATAAGGTGTTTTGCGAGTACAGTTTAGTTAAGAAATTATTTCTGACCTCCTAGGAGAAAACTTTTGTTTTCATTTTGAAGGAGACAAAACGTTTTGTAGAGCATTTTTTTATTTTGTTCAGTCTACTGATAGTGTGTATTCAATTACTTAATTTTTGATTTCCCTTTATTCACAACATAATAGTCTTACAAATCACCAATCAGCTACATTATTCATTCATTTTGTTTTTATTTTTAGTTCAATATAAAGCATTCTACATTCATTGTTACATCCACACCATATCTTGTCTCTTTCAATCCACCTATGATGAATCACTACACACATCCTTCCGCATACTAGATTCACAAACCACTAGTTTTTATGGAGATGAAGCTGTGAGAAGGGTTTAACCTTGAGATTATCAATCTGCTACAGATCAGTGGGGGAATCTGCTATAGCATTTTTCAAAAAGATTGAGCAACTGTATAGCAGAGAGTCTAACATATTTACTTTCCATACAGGATTAAGAAAGGAAGTATAAAAGCTTGTATATTTGTTGAATTTTGAGGTGAAGCTACTCGAGGGCTATAAGCACCAGTCTTCCCTAATTTGAAAGTGATAAACCAAAGGGAAGGAAGTTAGTCAATACTATTCATCACCAACTCTAATCAAATACTGTCATTTCACCATCACTCTTATAACACATACACAGCCCTAAAGTGAGGAACATGACTATTATTTGTTGGTAACAGGGAATAAACCACAGATCCACAATCCAGCATGCTTAACCATTTGGCTATGCTTTGCCCATAGAATAAAGGAAGGTCAAAAATTAATATATTTACTTTCCATACAAAATTTAGAAAATGAAGCATAAAATAGAAAATTGTAATAGTGCATCTAATATAGTATTTTCCCTAAAAAACTGAGAAACTGGAGCTTGAAAAGGGAAAATTACTACAATACAATAGTGGGTCTGACACAGTTTTTTTCATTCAAGTTTTAAAAGTAAAGTATATGAAGAGAAGTGAAAGTTATTCTACTGAAGCATGGAAACTACTATACCTATTTAAAAACAGATTTACAAATGGCTAAGCAAAGTTTTGACTCCAGAGGTGATAAAAATTGCCCATAGAATAAAGGAAGGTCAAAAATTAATATATTTACTTTCCATACAAAATTTAGAAAATGAAGCATAAAATAGAAAATTGTAATAGTGCATCTAATATAGTATTTTCCCTAAAAAACTGAGAAACTGGAGTTTGAAAATGGAAAATTACTACAATGCAATAGTGGGTCTGACACAGTTTTTTTCATTCAAGTTTTAAAAGTAAAGTATATGAAGAGAAGTGAAAGTTATTCTACTGAAGCATGGAAACTACTATACCTATTTCAAAACAGATTTACAAATGGCTAAGCAAAGTTTTGACTCCAGAGGTGATAAAAATGTTTTTGATAAAAGCTGTGAAGATATAAATAAAAGACAAAAGTATCCACAAGGACTAACACATAAGGAAGCAAGAGAGGTATTAATGAATACAGTGGATATAACTTATCATATGATTTTATGTTTAAAATATTTTTGAGCCTAAACATATCAATTGGCACTACCTGATGAAAGATTTAAAAGGATGTCAAAATAAAATTTCCTTACAATGAAACCATTTACAATTTTTGCCTTCTTATAAACATCTACAAGTAAACCGATGTCTTGAAATATACAAAGTGCAAAGGGAGTATGCACTAATGTTTAAATGATTCCCATTGAAGCATGTTAATTCTTAATTCCTTTACTAAGAAATTATAATACACTCAACAATATTTGGGAACAAATGCTCAATATTATTGATTTTCACTTCCTTTTTTCTACTTATAGTTCTGTCTAAATTTATAATTACAGTGTAAAGAAATTTATATGATAATATTCTTATGTTACATATAAAACTTTATAAACACTTTTGACAAAGCAGAAAAATGAAGCCACCCAGATATGAAAAATGATATTTTATTTGGTTTATTTACGACAAAATTAAAACAAGTATGGAGAAAAAATAAAATTTCACACAACTATTATTTTAGTGCTATTTACTTTTAATTGTTTACTAGTAACCTATAAATTAACTCACCTGATACTCAAATGGGTTTGTTAAATAGTCACGCAATGTGTGGGAAAAATACCTCAGAGCTTTTAAAATAATGCTGGGGAAAAATAATTAAATGAGTTAATAGAAATTTTTCTCTACAAAGGATAAAAATGTATTTGACTATTTTATCATATTTTGATGAAAATCATTTGCTATTTTAACACATAACCAATATAAAAACACAAAATAAGAATTAAATTTCCACTTATTTTCTTAAATAATTCTTAAAAAATATGCAAAACCTGACCAAAAACCTTCACAAATACATCTTCTACATGCTTTATTTGGTTTAAAACATTTTACAAACAATTTCAAACAATCAGATACATATCAGGTTAAACTTTTGTGTTTCTGGGTTTGAGAAAACAGAATAATTAATATGTTAAAAACTAGAAATTTACACAACTTTAAAATGTTTTACAATTTTATTGTTGTTCAAAGTGTGTGTGTTGATTTTGCCCAATACTATTTGAGGGTTATTTGCCATAGCCTTCCATAATTTAGAAGTAACTGACTATAAGAAAGGCAACTGGTCAACATGATCCACTGCCAACATTTGGACTATTCTTTCTTACCAAAAAAAAGTGGGATTGACTTTCACATTATAACATTCCCATGGCTGAAAGGGTGAGCATATTCGGTAATGGGATTCAAACTCCCAACTTGCAGGTTACAAGATAAGTGCCCTAACCACCAGGTCATTTCATGTCTTTGTTAACAGTTTACACTCCTAAAAGTCTTATTATCAACTGAACTAAAAAATTCATGGTTCATACTGAATTGCTCAGACCAATTTCAAACACTTTTCAAGGACATTCTAAGCACTCTCAGAATGTTTGTCCAAGCACTTTTTGGAAGTTAAAATCTACATCAAAATCAATTAAATTTCACTGAAACTATAAAATTCTTATTTATTTGTTCAACATATGAATGTTGACTAAAAAGAAAAAGACTATTTATTGTGCTCAACTCAGCAACATGCATTAAAGTTAGATATATTGAGATATTCTGCTATTATGATATTTTCAAGTACTTTTTCAATAATTTTCAAGGATGCGTATGCACCCTGAAAATTGCTTATATGACCTATTTATCACTTCTTTTCCTTTAGCTACTGAAAAAATTTTTAATTTGTCAACTGGTTAAACCATTCCAACACTACTGAAAATAATTTGCTAAAGTAATAACAAAGAGATACCTTTTAATTTTAACAATACTGGCTGAGTTTGATTTCATTTTTAGGCAAAAAAATGTTTAAATTTGAATATGATTTTACTATATTAGAATTACATTTTCTACTTTTTTCTACTTTTATAACTTTTCTTTAATTGTGTTGAGCAGTTTGTTTAAACATGTTTGTCTTGAATGTAAAACAAATACATAAACATAAGTTATTTTGAAGCTACACAACTTCGCATGTATCTTGTACGTCAATGTCATTACATACTGGACCTTCTACACATTTATGTATTTTCTACTAAAGATGCAAAAAAAGTTGGGTTGGTTACTTTATATACCTATAGGAAAAAATGTACCTGTTTTGCAGCATGATCATTTCATTCCAGTCTTTTTGGTAGACATTCTTGCTAACCAAGTCACGGAAGACAAGTAAAATTTCCATAAGAAAATCAATAAGATCTGTGCGTGTGACAAAGTGGTTGATATACTGATTGTAGTGTGCTGGTGTCATCTGTCTGAGGATTGCCAGCATTACTGCCACCAAGTTACCCTGGTAAGAGAGAAAAGTGTTCAGTTTTTACAATTAATACCATATCTAATGTTTCATATTTGAGAAATCGTAGAATTAAAATATAAAATGTAACTTCTATGTATCCTGTGTGAATGAATATTAAGTACAAGGTATGTAGATAATTAATATTATGCTAAGCATTCTATACCTGAGAAGTCTAGCAGGTAGTATTCAAACTTTTTAATACTTTTAACACCAATAATTTTTACATGCAGTGTGGTTTCCCTGCCAGCTGGTTTTTCCTTAATGAAGAAGAAAGTGCTATGTCACAATAAGCTAAGATCACATTTCATTTTGTAGGTGTTTTAACATGTTGTTGTAAACTATATTTTTAATGTTATAGTTTGGCTGTTTCCTAGAAGGTGCTCCTAACTATGATGATTTAGTTATCAAGAATCTTCATCTAATATCTAGAGACAAGGACACATTACTTATAAATATGAGTAGAAAATCAGATTCAGTAAAGTATTTAGTATAAGAGTTTGGTTCAGTGTCAGAAAAGTTATTCAGTGGGAGTTACTGCATATATTCAGTTACTCGATCAAATAGCAATAGAATTGTGCAAGTAGGTTAATTTTTGTAAGTTAGGTGTAGTCCCATTAATGAGGAATTTCTATGAAAACATTATTTGTGAATCTAGGTTTACAACTTGTGCCAAAGTGAATGTAGCCTATAGAAAATTAGAAGAAATAAATTAATTTGTTATTGTTATGTGGACTGGACTTGGCATGAATTTTATCAAATAATCTAAACGAACGTGACCAACAATAGAAAATATCACAACAACATTAACATTGTTCTTGGATTCAATACTACGTCAAAAGTCTCTGAAAACGAAAATTTATCATTTCACGTTTAAAACAATGATTATTCATATGGCATAATGTGTAATTTAGAGCCTTTTGATTTAAAAAAGAACAAAAACCACATTAACTCATTTTATGAGTTGGTTGAATGCAGAAAAGTAATTAAAGTCAGAAATTTTCTACTAATTCTCAATCAACTAATAAGACAATCACAATCGATATTTTCATCATCCAATATATATAGACCAACACATAGACTGCCAGAGCCATAATACAGTCAACAATAAATTTTTAAATAGAGAATATATGAAATTCAAATGAAACATATTAGGAAATACAACTTCAAATAATTTCTGGATAACATTAATCATAACTAATATTAAAGTCAACTAAATGTATCTAAGAAAATAGTTTTGAGCTGTACTGCAACTGTGATTCTGGAGTAAACATTGAGGACTAGGGTAAGAAAAGTATGCTCCTTGACACCACATACAAATTAACATGCTAATTGGTCACTCTGTATAAAAGATAATTTAGAATAATAGGTTAAAATCTAGGATTGACAAAAGAATTAACAAATACTTAGAATTACAGCAGCACTATATCTTTTAGTTTAAAACTAAAGTTAAAATGTTATAAAAAATGTGCATTTGGATCTTACAACCAATGATTGATCCCGCTCCATTGCAATGACACTCTGAATTACTGTCCGCAGGACTGAGAGCATGAGGTCAGCTATATCCTGATAAGTCTCTTCTACACCACGATTATGTAACACTGTTAATATGTCACTCAAAATTTTCACACAAATATCTGTTTCTTCCTTCCTTTCTTGCTTTTCCAGGAGTCGACATACATGATCATTAATGATTGGCAACAGAATTTTGCGACATTCTAGAGTACATAAAACAAAACATAAACAAATATATATATATATATATATATATATATATAATTTAATCAACTAAACACTATCTTTTGGTTTTTCGGTTATCCCTCTGGAGAGGTACAGGTAGTTTAGTGATTAAGTTTAACTATGCCCTAAGGGTAAATTAGTTTCGTGTATATTTATATAGTAGGTTTAGTTAGTAGTATTTAATATAATACTTACGTCTACCTACTAACTTTTTACCGTTAGTTAATTACTAAAAGT
>NW_013668448.1:17861-22855 GCF_000517525.1 Limulus polyphemus | reverse complement strand
AACAGGTAGTTTAGTGATTAAGTTTAACTATGCCCTAAGGGTAAATAGTTTCTGGTATATGCATATGAAGGTTTGTATGGAATTTATGTAATACTTAGCTTCACATTTCCTTAGGTATTACAAGAATCATGCACTTGTATAAGATCAACATTTATAGTATTTTCTATTAAGATCTTTTTCAAGGCACCAGAGATCATTTATAAAGCACACATATTAGTCACATAACTGATGTTTTAAACTAATTTCATGTAATGTTAAAGCTTTTATTTTTATTTTCTATTTCTGTGAACATTTTAAGAAAATTACTTCTCTGTTTGTTTCAGAAATTTTCACAAAGTTACACAAGGATTATCTGCTCTAGCAGTCCTTAATTTTGAACTCATAGACTTGTGAGAAGGCAGCTACTCAACAGCACCCACCATGAACTGTTGGGCTACTCTACTCAAATAGTGAGATTTGACCATTAGTTTTATAATGCACCTTGAACTGTCAAATTCACAGTCTGGTAGGCTAACACTAGACCATGCCCATGTTGCTTCATATAAAAATAAGTTTAATCTTCTCTGCATCAGTAGGTCATAATTAATTTTTAATTCATATCATGTGAATTATTTATAATACTATGTTTTTTTCTTATTACTATAACTTAAGTAAGTTCATCTTTATGACTCTATGTGAATGATTCCTCAGTTCTTTTATGAAACCTGAAATCCAATACAAAGCTGAGTTTGTTTTGTCATATTAAATATTTTTGTTCTCTTTCAGTTCAAATTTTGTGCATAAATAAATTTTAGCTATTTAACAATTATGAGCTAAATAAAATCCTAAAATAATGACATATGCTGTATGACAATAACAGTTATATACAAGATTTACTTATTATACTTGTAGCGTAGGTAAAACCACATTTCTATACTTTTTGCTTTCATTTGTGGCAGTAATTAATGTCACTAAAGTCCAGTGTTATTATATAAACATACCATCTGCATGGAATCAGTACAGATACACCTAAATATCTGTAATGTAACAAGTCAGTAATGAATTGGCACTAAGTACACTGTCTAAACATTACTGGCTGAGGTATGTATAGCAGTGTTGTAAGCAAGCTTCTCTAAAGAACCTAGGGGTAACTGTAGCTCACATGCTGTTGTTATATGTTTAATGAATAACCAAACATTAATGTCTAGGAAATAGAGAAGTTCCAATTTATTTTTCTACATATTTCCCTAACTTTTCACTGTGTATCCTTCATCTCAAAGCAAGCTATAATATTGTATTCAACTGTGTATTAAAGTTTTTTTAAGTTCTAGTTTGATGTAATTTACTAATGCATTAGACATATGCTATCTTATAAGTGTTGAAAAATATCAATAAATTACAAAGATATGTAAAATCAGTGATTACAATTGTAATACAAACCTACTTGATGAAAATCCTTGTCTCTTAATATTATGCATTACATTTGTAATGCTGGAAAAAACAATTTACTGTCATATAATGTTTCAAAGCTTTACAGATGCATAACATGCTTATTCATTTGTACTGTGTCAGAAATTCTAAGTGAAATTTCCATTCATAATAAAACAGTGCTACAAGATAAGTTCATACTACTGGATTGAGAAAATATTTTGACAAGTATACTTGAAAGGTGTTGTTAATGGACTACACGTGTCTAAGAAGTTCCTTGAATTATATTTTGAGCTGTTGGCAAAGATCTCCTCCTTCATTTTGATAAAGACCTGCTCTAACAGCTTGAAATGTTATCTAAAAAACGTTTTAGGCAGATGCAGACCATTAACAATGCCTTTCAAGCTCATACTACTATATTTTATCTTATGTGGACAAACATAATTGACTTTTATCATCTAAGTCAAATAAATAAATAAAAATTGCCTACAGAAGTTCCCCTTTTTTCAAATTGAGACCAAAGATGAGATTCAAGAATGTGTACAGGATTATTTAACCAATTACTGTACCATGAAAAATGTTTTGTAATTACATACTGTATGCACATACTCCTCAAATTAAGCATATTTCTTTACAAGAAGTTCCTTTATAGAATATTTTGTTTCTCTGATGTAAGACTAAAGTAATGAACATAGTAGAATGACTTCTGAAAAACTCTGAACAAAAAATAAAACTAATGCCATTAGTTGACAAACCACTGTCACTATTCTGGACTTATTTATCTAAAACTAGAATTATTTATCTAAAAGAAAAATTTATTTCCCTCTTACAGAACTTTACAACATTTGCAGAAAGAGACCCAAGTTTTGACATCAACGTTGCTTAGGAAGAAGCATCCCTGAAACTGTTCAATCATAGCTGGTAATGAAATGAGATTACCAATCTGTACTGCTTTGAGGTCAACACCTTAAAATTTTTAATTACGAAAAAAGTGTCATTAATAAACACATAGAAAAATTTATTTATAGTGATTCCTCCCAAACATAGAGAAAGCATGAGAATTATAATGTACACTTTAGACTAGCAGAAAAATTAAATGTAGCATACCATCTTGTATGACTCATATAACGCTAAGCAACAGAAAAAAAAAAAAAGATTTTTTCTCTGCTACTCTAAAAAATGCAACTGTTTTTAAGTAATTTGATGATGCTGATTCTAAAAATCATGTTGAAATTACTGATCGCCTCTACTTTTCGAGTTTTGATAAATTTATTCAAAATAATCTTATATATCATGAAAATAACTTTTTATTTAATAAATTTATTTAGTCACTGTAAATTGCATTTAAAAATGTATAATCTGCATGCTTTTATAAGTTCTTTTATGTTCATAGCATGAGCAACAGGAATTGATGGCTTAGTGTTCTCATTGTGCCAAAGTACAGCTTTCAGACTAACTTTAGATGAGTCGATAGAGAGTCTCCATTCTTGAGGATAATGTTAAATACCTAATTCTTCTGTTAGTGCATCAACATTTGTACAGAAACACAAAGTATCTTGCATGCTGTAGTGAGAAGCAAAACTTTGATGGCAACTTTAGGAAATTGAAACTCTTGTTTCTGGACCTAATAGATTCAATTGCTATAAACGAGAGCCAAGAAGCTCCCCATGCTGCTTTGATAGAGATAAATCACAATTCAGATCATTTAGCACTTCTTGTGTGATAAGATGAGGCAGTTATGTTGAGGTGCCACAGTAATAGAATTACTAAATGAAGATGATGGATTTATTGGCATCTTCACAGGATAACTCTTCTGTTTCCCGATTCACTGGTTGATGTGGCACTGGAAGACCATCCACATGAAGTACTGGTTTCATTGCAGCTGCAATACCTAGATACTTAGTGCATTGTTTAGTTTTGCCTGAATATCCAGAAATGTTATTCATGCAAAAATAATAGTCAGTTAGATTATCTTTGGGCTCACATAATATTATGGGAACTGTAAATGGCAGACTTGCTCTCTTCTTATTCATCCACTGTATCAAGCTACATGTGCAAACTGTACAACACACATGTACAGCTTATTGTTTTTCTTGCTCACCAATTTTATACCCAAAATAGTGGTAGTAAGCTAACTTTAATTTGTGTGTGATATTTCTCCTTTGTGAAGCTGTAATATATTTTCCACAAACACAGCAGAAACGTTTTGGGTGATTTTTGCACTTTCAGACTTTACTTGAACTGCAGGCAGCCAGTATTTCAAATGATTTTCTAAAAAAACAAAATAATTTATGTTTACAGAACTAGAGTTTAAAAGATTAAAAAACAGGTATGATACGAGGAAGAAGATCGGACTTTGTTTTGACTTTGCATGGAGCAAGGTGAAGTGACCGAGAGGCAACTGAGAGAGAAGTATCTGACTCTGCCCCCTTTTATGCTAAGTCAAGGAACTTCTCAAACATTCTAGCAAACTGAGCACGTTAGGGTTTCTCAATTCCTGGGCAGAGTAGGTAAGCATGGGAATGAAGGAAAAGTGGTGCAATTCGCTACAATTATATCGAGAACAAATAACACATACGAACAATATATTTGGAATTTTACACCATTACATTGCAGTCAGTGTTTGAAGTTATCAAAAATGTATGCCTTTTACCCATTAAACTGTCCATGTAAACTTTATTTCACATCATAAACCTTTGGTACTTAGTTGATTGTATTGTATTTCACATAGTGCTGATAAAATACTGAGATATTATAATAATTCAAAATCTAGAGATGATGGACAAATTCTGACTACATTTTTTAGATCAGCATCATCAAAACCAAATAACAAGATAAAATAAAGTATCAACAAAATGATCAAGGATTTCAAACAAAATGAATCCAACAAACTTCTCAGAGTAGCTAATCATCTGAGCTTTATGGGTTTCCTACAGTACACAAGTCTGAAATTTCACTATAAGTACAATTCTTGCTCTTCGTCATAGCCCGAGTGCAAAATTTATAACTTCTAGATTAAGGCTAAAAAATGATATATTACAATTTTAACCTTTTTATGTTTACAACTATATATTTTTTAACCTACGTAACAGACATTCCTCTTGAAAATAGTTTAAGTTGGCCATATTTCAGCATTAATTAGTGAATATTCTCATGTCCCAGAATTTTTAAAGACACACAGTGGCTTCTCAATACTTTTAAATAGAGTAACATACAAATTATATATAGTGCATGCTTTTCTCAAGAAAACTGCTGCCTTTCTCAGTAATTTTAGTATAAGCTCTTTTAGGTAGTACAGTTTTTACCTTGTCTATCAAATGATATATATATACACAGGTAAAATATTAAATAATTATACAAATCAGAATGAAAATGATTCAATTTCAGATTTATAATACAAAAAAACATTTATAACTATTTTTTAAAAAGGTTAATATTCTTTTAGACACACAGTTTCTGATAAGTTAATATAATTTAACAAAAATTTGTTTGGCACATGTGTAATATTCAATATTAAAAAAACGATTATTTTATACACAATTCTATAAAAATGAGATTGTTTCCAGTCTCCAAATTACTAAAATACA
>NW_013668448.1:16340-17283 GCF_000517525.1 Limulus polyphemus | reverse complement strand
GAAAAGTGGTAAAAAATCCGATGAGACTGGAAAACAATCTCATACATTCTACATGTTTCAATGTATACTACTGCATCATCCTCAGAAGTGTAATATGTTTGGCAAAAATAACACTTATTTATACAATTATCAAACCACAAATTTACATATTAAAGAATTTCACGCCATCTAGTGACAACATTTCCATCAGATCCATTATACTTATTCAATAATTTAAATTTACTTTTTCTTTACATTTAATTATCTTAATTAGCACAACCTGAAAATTTAATTGGTATGAACAAACATGAATCTATTGAGATAATTAAATGTAAAATCTATTATTTTATTTTTCTAATCCTATATTAATTTTAGGCTTAATATAGGCAACTTCTATGTTTTTATTATCCTTAAAACTTAACGGTAACTGAAGTTTAATTTAGATCCTTTGACAACTGCAAGGACTGCTTTGCTTTATAGCTGACTAATGGTCTGATTGAACGATGAAAGAGGCAAAATAAACGTTTCTGATAAATATGCTTAGCATCACACACAATTTTTTAGTTGTTTTTCATTATTTGTTTTACTCGACAGTTTTGATTAATTTTTCTTAATTTATACTAATGTAAATATAATGATATAGTTTCATCACTTATGTCCATAAGTTGTTAAAATAACTAACCTGGAATCTTGAAAAGATCACTGAAAATGATATCATTAACGCAATTCATCTTCTGAGGGGTAAGTCGATCCAGAGCAATGTTGCTTATTAAAGATACCATAATGTAGCTATAAAAAGGAAGTAAAATTGTCTAATTAAATATATCAAAGGTGTGAACCTAAAAATAAGAATTTCTGAGTTTTAACTAACATAATTCAGTATTTGATTTATATGCACTGCCTCTTAATAGCAAAAAAAAAAAAAAAAAAAAAAAAAAAAAAAAAAAAAAAAAAAAAAAAAAAA
>NW_013668448.1:10534-16150 GCF_000517525.1 Limulus polyphemus | reverse complement strand
AAAAAAAAAAAAAAAAAAAAAAAAAAAAAAAAAAAAAAAAAAAAAAAAAATACAGCTGTTAAAGCTTAAAATATTAAAATCTTGTGATGTTTCTTCCTATTTTAGAGTGGTTATGCAACAGAGTTTGAGAGTGTTATTTTAATTCTCATGTATTTTGCAAAACATCTTTCAGTATCATAATATACACTTATCAAAATATTAAAAATGTCAAAATATGTGAGTGAATAAGGAAAAGAGTATTCTTTATATATGAAAGCTTTTAACACACCTCATATGAGCCAAGGGGGGTCTAGTTGTTGATCAAGAAATTATAACCCATTTGTGGCATTTTTTTTGTTTCTTGCTAAAACATTGTGATGATTCTGAAATGTGGTCTTTTGGCATTGCTTTTACTGAATCAACAATTCTGTAGATGGCCAGGTGAAGTAAAATGTGGTAGGGAACAGTAAGGTAACTCTCATGAAACATTTAACCAGCAAATACATGCATCCACATTGTGGAATATGCTTTAAATGCAGCCATGACAGATTATCCGAAGCAGTAAAAATATCTCAAAAACATGGTGGGAAGCAGCCAATGAATCCCCTGTTAATTCAGAAATGGGCACAAAAAGTAAATCAAATTTGAGTTACTTTGTGGAGGAATTTACTCTTGGTTGAGTGTTACTTCCACCACATGGTAAAATTTATGACCAAAAGTATATAGATCAATTTAAGGACGAAGTTATTGAAATGTTTAAGAAAGGTCTCAAGGATAAGAGAAATAAAATGGGCTCCAGAAGAATGCTTGCCGAATTGTGATGTAGATATCCTAATTGATTCAATATAACCTAAAAATGCAGTATGCAAGCTCAAGGTGTGGCATAAAGACGATGTTCACAATGACAATTTCCCAAGAGATGATCAACTGAAGTCATTAGTTTTTTGAGCGTGGTCACAGCAAAAGAAAAAGAGTGAAACAGCTACCATCCCATAGTAACTGTATTACCATGCCTATGTGCTTTACTATGCACATCCACTTGGAAACAAAGTGGCATAACTTTTAAATATTTGTTCAATTTTTTGGAAAAAAGTTGTGAGAGTTTCTTAGTTCAAGATAAGTCTAAATACATGGTTTTTTACAGTTTCCGCATTGGAAAATTTTTGGTAACCAACATCCAGATAGTAAACTGACCATCCTTGACTCATACAACGTGTGTTAAAGAATTATTCAAAACAGCATATTTATTGCTGTAAAACCACAAAGTACTTCAAATTGATACATTTCACCAGGTAAAAGTTATTCTTCTTTTCTAATAAGATTTCAGACTGCAGATTTTAAAACTAACAAATATTTTTTTAGTCATATGAGTTAACCCTTTACATACAAATGATAGGTTCACGTATCTCTGTTCAGTCATTATCTCAGACTTCCTAAAACATTGGAAGACCTTTGATAACATTCCAAAGCTGAGATTTCACAATTCCAACAAATATTTTTTTATCCTGAGAAAGATCTTTAAGTAGATAATGAAAACAAATAATGAAACGTCTTTTTTGTAGGCTACAAACAGCTTCAACATATACTTCTGCAGAAAACCATACAAATGAACTTCAAGCCTCTTTGTACGACATATACAGCTTCATGAAATATTTCAGCAGAAAATAAAATAGCCAAACTAAAACCTTTAGCTGAATATAAAAAAATCAAAACCCTAACTGAATATGAAAACTGAAAATCCTTGATATAAATAACTCAAAACTCTACCAGAATTTGAAAACGTAAAACCTAAGTTGAATATGAAAACTGAAAACTCAGTGAATATGGAAACCATAGCAGAAAATTAAAACTGAAAACAAAACCCCAGTTGAATATGAAAACTAAGACCTATTTGAATATAAAAACTGAAATCCTCCCTACTGAATATGAAAATAGAAAAACCTTAGCTGATTATGGAAACTCAAAACCCTAACTGAATATTAAAACTCAAAATCTTAAATGAAAACACTAGCTAAATATGGATGATTCAACAGTTCTTTCTTTTTAGTCAGCTTTTGTAATAACTATCTTTATTTACTGTGCAACTACTCTGATAATTTAACTTGTTTATAGTAGTAAAATAGCTACTAACTTCTTCTAAAGCAAAGAGAATTACTGTGCTTTCAGAATACTATAATAATAACTAGTACTAGCAGATCCATAGGAAGGTTGAAACCCCTCTCCTTTTTGATGTACCCTTAGACTTAATAAATAAAGCAAATTTTTTCAGAGAGTTTCATCTCCCCACTTTCCAAAAATCCTTGCAAGCCCCCTCTTTTTTATGAACTACCAAGCCCTTAGACCTAATAAAAAAATTGAATGTTTTCAAAACATTTCATGTCCTGGTGGAAGAACATCCTCCCCAACACCACAAATCCAGGATTCACCAACTATTTTCTACTGAGTTATGATACTCCAAGCAAAACATTACTCTGTTTTGTTGTCTAAAACAAAATCTTATGATAATATTGTAACTTCAGTTAGATACTAAAATGTTGATGGTTAAGAAAAGTTTCATTTTTACACCAGATTTTAGTGCAAAGTACTACAGTAATACTTACCTGAGTTCCTCAGCATCATACACCAGAAGCAAATCTGTGATCGTGCAGGGAATATACTTTAGACAGGCTGCTTGAACAGTTAAAGTTTTATCTGTGTCATAAGTCATCATGGCAGTAATAGATGTTAACAACTGTCGCAAAATTAGTTCAAACTGTTCCTTTCCTCTACCTTCGTTGAGTCTAAAAGAAAAAAACATAAAAATTATTATCCTTCTATTCACAAGTGAAACTTTGTTTACCAAATTTTTTATCTAAAAAGTCAATAACAAATTATCAGAGCAAAAATATTTTCAGTTGATGTTTAAAAGTAACATCTGTAGAAAAAATAACAGCAAAAATGTTTCAATCTATAATATTTGCAGTTCTAAGTCACATTATTATTTTAAATTAAATATGCATAAAAGTAAGTTTAGTAATAACTATTACAGCTGCTTCCAACTGATTCAACAAAAAAGACTACATTAAGAACTATTCATAAGAAACCGAGGAAAATAAATTCAAAGTTATATTTATTTTTTCAGTAAGGAGATTTTAATTAAAAATTGATGTAAAAATTTTACATCATACAAATAAAAAACTATATTTTTCTTTTTATGACCCATGATATAAGTTATAGTAGTCAGAATTCTTTGGAAAATAATCACTAAATTAAGCTTGACTCTAAAAATGTATAACTGACAATATGAGGCATCTAAATTAGTGGCCAGAATTAGGGGCATTTCCTACCAGTCAGGTAGCTACTTGAGATATGTCAATGATTGTTTTTAGACTGACTTTTATGTATATCTAATCTATAGACAAAATAATATTTTGGTTACAAGTAATTACAGGGTAATTTTAAATAAAGTTATTGATACTGTAGTATTTTCAGATGGACACTGAGTTCTTGACAAATATCAGATAGTTAGACATGCTAATAACAGCAGATTCATTCAGGAAATAAAGAAAGTAATCTGTGTTGGATAAGTTTCCCTAGTGTACGTAAGATAATGAGACAATAAAACTTTAAAGAAACAAACATAATTTTTATTTTGTAACAAACAGAAAAAAAATGCAGTGTATATATTTGCACACAAGAAAAAAAAGTTGTTTCTATTGGATTGTGATTAGCTTCACAACTTTTTTTCTCTCTCAGGACAGACTTCTGTGGAACTAAACATCATGGTCTTAAAGCATGTTATTAATTGAAGAACTACAGTTAGAACTGAACTAATAAAGTGCATCAGAATTCAACAAATAAGCTCAGTTTCTTTGTCCACTCAACAGTCACCTCATGAACTGTGGCTTCTCATCGTTTTGGTCAGCTGTAACATTCATACAACATCAACTCAATCAGTAAGGATATTACAGTCACTAATCTTTTGACCTGGATGCTACATGTTATTGCAGTATCCTCTCAGACAGAACAGACATTATCTACTACAGAGAACAAAGTAATCTCAAGGACTTTCTGGACCACATGCTTGTGCAAAAATTGCATTCACACTAAATAAATGAAAAAATTGAAATTTTAGAAATTTGTATATAACTAATACAGATGGAAAACATGATATGCTTATATATCATAATATTTTCAAGTTGAATGGGAATTTATGCACACATGGGCCAAATATTTATGTCAAAAATTCACAGAATCCAGGAAAAGCTATCCTTAATTTTGAAGTACTGACCAGAGGGAAAGTAGCCAATCAGCTGCACCTATAGCCACAAGGGCTTTGAACCAAATAACATTATTGATTTTCATTCTTATAATGCATCTACAGTTGAGAGTTTGGAGCACATTTAGCAGCATTGCAGTGTGAACTTTGGATCTTTTGATGGCATGCTAACTACTAGGGTGTACCAGGTCCAATTATAAAGAAAAAACATATTTAAAATGATTAATTATGTACTAAAACTATTTCTTCTATGGAAAACATTTTCAACAAAAATATCATTGAGAATCATAAGTTTATTTACGAAAGTCTGAATATGAAACAAACCTCTTACTTTATTACTTAACCCTTTCACTGTAGGATTAGTCCCAGAGACCAACCTCTTAAACATTTTGTGCTTTTTATAATTTTCATACTATAACTTTTAGTACAACAAGTGTATCTTCATGAAATGTGGCAGATTATCAGTAAACATTACAAAGCTTTCATACACAAAATATCATTTTTTTATTAAGTTTTAAGATTTTTTAAGCAATTATTTTCTCATGCATTTTTTCTTTTTTGAATGTTGACTATCCAACATGCAAAGTAATTTTGACTTTAAGATTAAAATTTTTTTTATGCATCAGAATATTATTAAATTTCACTTGCAAAATCCCTATAACTTCCAGATTTTACATTTATTTATAACTTTATATTTTATCTTTTATTTTCACTATTGTAAATATATATATATTATGCTTTTTTCATTCTAAAATTGACTACAAATTACAACACAAAGCCACAAATGTTTAAGCCTAATTATATATATTTATTATTTTTATTTTATTGACTTTTTTAGCCATGTCTGACTAACATTACAAAAGCTGCAAGGACACAGCACACATGCACTCATGTCAGTGTATCCAATAGCATAAAACAGGACTTTACAAAGTTCTAATGTTCTAATGGACCAATATTTTGTAAAATACAGTCACATTTCAGTTATAATACATTACATACATACATACATATATATATATATGTTATTACTATTTACAAATAAGTTCTTAAATTTCAGTTATTTTTCTAAAAACATTGAACAGTAAATATCTGGGTCTAAATAAATATTGTTTTTTTAATAACATTTTCACTTACCCCTTCCTTCTGACATTGGAGACAAAAGAAATAATCATGTTGTTAAATTCCCACCTTAAAAAAACTGAGAAAACCATGTAGGAGAAATTCTGTTTTGATTGGTTATGAACGCATGATAGAGCAAAGTGGGTGTACATAAGCAAGTATTTCCAAAAAGGGAAAGAGGTGAGTGGGTTTGTTTTGAATTTTGCGCAAAGCTACATGAGGGCTATCTGCGCTAGCCATCCCTAATTTAGCAGTGTAAG
>NW_013668448.1:8601-10240 GCF_000517525.1 Limulus polyphemus | reverse complement strand
GGCTGAATGGGCAAGTATATTTGGTGTGATGAGGATTCAAATCAGCGACCGTCAGATTATGAGCTGAGCGCCCTAACCACCTGGCCATGCCGGCCCGAGGTGAGTGGGGCCACTGTGTTTGATTCAGTACATGAGCGATATTTCGGCAAATAGAAAAGATAGGAAGTTGTTATCTTATATTCTAGCTTGTCAATATTGGTAATTTAAGTTTCTAATTTGTAAAGAACTATAAACTCTGTATTTTGATATCACAAACATCTAATTTGAACCAAAGCTGCATTCAACATACCACATGACACACAAGTTGGTTGTTTTGTGTATAGGCAGAACTTTTCCATTATTGCAAAAATGAAAACATGAACTCTTTTCTTCATAAGTTACATAAAATGATTACCACAATATGACAACACATCACAGAAGTTAAAATTGTTGAAATATAGGTAAAATCAATAAATAACATTTATTTAAAATTTGTCTCAAAAAATTTATGAAGTGGCAAAAAAATATGAAAAGCCAGAGGAAACCTTGTCTTCGGATTTCAGGCACAATAATTTAGAATTAATTTACTTTTTAATCCTAAACTTTGTACATGAAAATGCATCATATAAGCAAGGCAACTGCACTGTTTAACATTTGAAAAAATAAAAGATTTATTTAATTATCAGTCACCTGTTGCAACACTTCTGTGTACACTTTTCGAGACTTGTTATTTCAGTACGTTGTTTCACATGATTATAACTTTGTATGGGACAATATTGGAGTCCTAAGTGTTGTATTTATAACCATGCTGTTAGTCAAATGCTTTGTAACCAATAAGGGAAATTAATAACCATAACTGATTTTATTTATTAGGCAAATGCACACTTACTCAAAGTAAAAACCTAGTATCTTTTTTATATTCTTCACATAGCCTATATTTAAAGTCAAACAACGTGGAAATTACAATAACATCAAGTTATTTTGTAAAATGACACTTTTGATAATTATACTGTTATCTTATAAATGGAATGAATGAGAATAAAATAAGAAAATCTATTCAGATAATATTGTATTATTGTGTTTAACATTTCCATGCTAGTTGCAGTGATATTTTTTATTTACAATGATGGTTATGATACTAGTTAACTTTATCAAAGTTAACTGTGTAATACTGTAACCAAATTTTCAGTATTTCTTATAAGAAAGAAGACTTTAATAATATAGTATTCCAAATTAATCATTGGTGATCATATAGTCCTAAAGTAATGTAAATAAGTCAAACAAAGTTAAAATAATGTTTATGTATTCTGTAAATGATCAGCTCATTCAGGTTATAATCCAGGAATTCCAAAGCTTCTATTTTAATTTCTTGTAACGTGATTGATATGTAAAAATAAAAATATTTAGAAACAAACATTTAAACTTTTTTAATTTAAGTATTAATAATTACTTACAATCATATTTAAAAGAAAATCATAACCCTGTTTTTCTTTTTTGAAATCATTACTTATACAGTCATAACACTTGAATTTTCACTCATTTTAGACATCAACATGAAAAACATCTTTCTAATGGGAATTATAACTTATAATGCTTGGAGACGGCTTGAATGGGTAATGAAGAAAAACTTTAATATAAGTTTAACATAACAGCAAATGTA
>NW_013668448.1:0-7615 GCF_000517525.1 Limulus polyphemus | reverse complement strand
TGCGCGCACGTCAGTTCAACGAATGTAAACAAAAGGCAGATGCAAATATATTTTAGTAAACATTTTGTACAACAACATATTAAAAGCTTATCAAAGTTTATAAAAAAATTACATTAGGTCGTAGAATAACATTGTAACTTTATTTATTGATAGTATTAAGTACGGTAAAGTTTAGCCCTAACTAAACTAAAGCACAAAACGTACACAAGTTACAGTGTTAATTTATCACTTTATTGAATATAGACTTTTTCTACAATATGTTTACACGTGGCTTAGCGAAAAAACAAAAACAAAAAACCGATTGCTTGCAGCAGAAAGGCAACATTGAGTCTAGTGCTACTTGGAATGTGTACGAATCAGTCTTACTAAACCATCCTGTCAGCCTTACTAAACCATCCTGTGAGTCTTACTAAACAATCCTGCTGCAGAGACTGAGTCACGTGAGGTACGAAGAGTTCATCGAACCCCCAACACACACACACACACCTAGAGAATTAAATGTTATCAAAACTTAAACTAAATAGTAAAGTCCAACAAAATATATTGACATTTTTAGTTACTTGTGATGTGTGAAACGTAGCTAAGTAAATTTTCGAACATCTGTGGACGTTTCTGACGTTGAAATTAGTATAACATACCTTATAAAATAACGCTCACTATGATTGCTTCACAGCGATTAAACTGACCAATCAGAAACTCCGTATCATAATTGAAATTAGTATAACACTCCTTATAAATAACGCTCACAATGATTGCTTCAGGTTGATTAAACTCGCCAATCAGAAATTCTGTATCAAAAGTAAAATTAGTATAACACTCCTCATTAAATAACGCTCACTATGATTGCTTCAGGTTGATTAAACTGACCAATCAGAAACCCCGTATCAAACGTTTTGATCTTCACTTGTCATCACGTTCAGTCTTACTAAGTAGAGGTTCTCATAAAGTAGTCACTTAATGAACAACATTCTTCGGAATTTTTGAACGAGTTAAATTATGATCCAACTAACAAGAAATATCGAATGTTTAGTTCATTATTCAATTCAGTGAGGCTTTACTGGGTTTCATTACCAGTTATGTGTATGTAGATGGACGTTTCGACAAGGTTTTTGTCATCATCAGGTATTAAAGTTTTTCTTCATTACCCATTCAAGCCGTCCCCAGCCATTATTATATCTTTGCTTTGTTTGTTTGTTATTAAGTACAAAGTTACACAACATGCTATTTGTTCTGTCCCACCACATGTATCGAAACTCTATTTTTGGCGTCATAAACCCACAGACTTACTGCTGAGCCACTAGGGGGCACCATTTTGGTACATAAATAGTCCAGAAAAATGTCCATATTAAAATCACGAGGAAGCTTGGAATCCATAGATAATTTTAACATATTAAAACCTTAAAATCAGTTTAAAATTCACGTTAAAGTACACACACACTGCAGTAAAAATACGAGTTCAGGACTCGCTTGGTCATCAGAATTGTTTGTTTTTCAAGTTCACGCAAAGCTACTATAGGGCTATCTGAGCAAGCCGTCCCTTATTTAGCAGTGATAGACTAGAGGGAAGGCAGCTAGTCAACACCACTTACCGCCAACTCCTGAGCTACTCTTTTACCAACGAATAGTGTGATTGATCGTCACATTATAACGTGCAACGGCTGAAAAGGGGAGCATATTCGGTGACGAGGATTCGAACCCGCAGATTGCGAGTCGACTGCACTAACCACCAGACCATGTCAGGCCCGATCGTCAGAAACTTCTAAAACAAATAATCCACATGAGGATAGTTTCGATCCTTACATATACAATCACAATATAATATTCAAACAAACGCCAAGCCTCACCTTCAATAATGTGTAACTTCTCTTCTTCTGTAGTCCTTTCCTCTGCTAGTATTACTTCCTCTGGAAAAGTGGAAAATTACGAGTTCTTAAAACACAGACAAGTTTATCTATTATTACCTAATCAAGACTGTTGTACAAACTTCTCATTCAAAGTTCAGGTACTACAAAAGTTGTTATTAATAAAACTATTAAATGTTTTATTGCAAAGCGGACTAGCTTTACCGTTTCCTTGTACTGTCGTTAGAAGGTCACTAATAAAACGCACAGTACGACAAAAACAATACAACAATTAAACGATGCAAGTTACTGGAATGAAGTTAATATACAAGACGGTGCAATGCTGCTATGGGTACTCTTATGACTGGATAAATATATGTCCTTTCCGATGATAGGAATTCGAAAAGCGGGATTTTGAAACAGTTTAGTCTGTTTGTTTCTTTTACAGCAAAGTCACATTGGGTTATCTGCTTTGTCCAACGCGGGGAATCGAACCCCCGATTTTAGCGTCGTAAGTCCGTAGACTTGCCACTATCAAATCGGAGAACAAACGACTTAGAACCAAAGGTTGAAAATTTTGAATAATCGTCTCTACAGAACCCTTCATGGTAGTGGAGAAACTCGCACTGTCGGGCGTTTAAAACAGACTCCAAAGTTAAACCCCAAGTCAGCGCCCTCATCGTGATCCTACGTTGCCCTTGGAACTACTTCTATCGTGTTTAATTTTCATTGTAACAAGCTCCTGTGGATTGTAAAGTCTCGTTTAAGCAGATTAAAGGCACGAGTTCATTACAGAGACATCATTAGGACTCGATGACTACTTAGTTAGTCGATCAGTGCACGATTTCATTGGAGTGACATCAGTAGGACTTGATGCATTCATAATGTCAGAAAAACACGTAGGTTCAATAAGTCTTGATACAAAATGATAAAAACCCTATAACCCGAGCGCTTTCCCTGTTGCCCCTGAAGAAGAAAGAGGAGACGGCTTGAATGGGTAATGAAGAAAAACTTTAATATAAGTTTAACATAACAGCAAATGTACAAAAGCATTATTAGTCTCAAAGTGGATTCCTCGTCATCGAATTGGAATTTTAACTTAACAATGAAAATCGATCTGTAAAAAGGCTATTCTATAGAAGCTGCAGGTGTATTAAACAATGTTAACTTTAATGAAAACAAATCTCTAAAGTTTAGACACATTACTAACATGTCTAAAAAATGCCAAGACTTGAGAATTCACCATGGCAACATTTAAATGGCATTCATGTTGTTGTATTAGCTTAGAAACAATCAGTTATTAGTTGAGGCCTTAACTGGATTGTTGTAGACTTCAGATGTGTTAGTTTCAGAAAACCTCATAATGTTTCTTTTTTAATACTATATTGTAGTGTAAGGCATCAGGCTGTTTCTTTATATTCATTTCTGAAGAAAAATGTATGGGTTCAGGCCCATACAGATTTGCATCTACATATGCAACATTAAATAATACAGGTATTAATACCGAAAAAAAGAGTGGATATCTTCTCTCAATCCATTCCTGCTTATAGAACATTTGAGAATACAGTTAGTAATTCCTGAAAAAATAGGGATCTAAGCCCCCTAGAACCCCCTTTCCAAAATCTGTTCATGTTTACACAACATTAATAATACAGTTGTTCAATTATAACTTAGAAACATAACACAATATTAAAAAATAATAATTTATGCTTTATTTAACACTTAAGTAGCCATAGAATTGGCAGCAGATGCCACCAGCCAGTTACCTTCTCTCTAGTCAACAGTTCAAAATTAGTGACAATGGCAGATAACATCAATAGCTTTTTCATAACATAGACATGGCAAGCAAGTTTTGCAACAATTGGTATCAAACCCAAGATCCTACAGTCATGAGGCACTATCCCTCTCCCAGTTATGTAGCTTTGTGCTTAATAACAAATGAACATAATGGAAATATTTAAATTACTTAGAGAGTTAAAATAGTTGAAACAGTAAATAACTATAACAACTAATTTTGATGAGTTATTTTCAGATTAATAAATTCAATTGTAATTTTGATTGGTCGATTGTTTTCATGATAATCAATTTCGTCCATTGTTGGAATAACTGGACACAGTAATAATCAGAAACAATAATTTTGGTTAGTTCATTATTTTCGTGACATAAATCAATTAACTGTAACTTCAATTAATTGATTAGTTTACAAAATGCTAATTAATGTCATTGTTGTTTATATGTAATGTATTATATCAAATAATTGATTAATTTGCCCATAACCCTAATTATTCTTAAGAAATCTAAGAATACTTTTAACCAAGCAATAACTAAAATCTAATCCTTAATGACTTTACTTGAGAATCTATTGAAAGAAAGTTTTAATAATAAACAGAATCTCAGGATAAGGCAGCACTTATCTCCAAGCCACAGTTACCAATCATATAGCAAATATGAAAAAGTTTCATGTAGTTGATCAATACCTTCAGCTTTCAAGCTCTATAATGTAGTCATCTCTTTGATTTCATTATGTGTTTGGGTGCACTTTCTCACATTTTTTTATAAATGTAGGTTTTTACTCTGTTGTTGCACCCTCAGTAGTGATTTTCTCAGTCCTTAGGTGGATACTGTATCCTCTCTAGGTGGTTTAGGTGGTTCCAATGTCTCATAGTGAAAAAACCAGCCTCTTAGCAGCTAACATAGGGTTATGTGTTGTAACATGGCCGTTTATAATTAAATCATTTCAAGAATCTCTAAGCAGATAGAGTAAAAAAACTGTGACATTGAAAAGAAAAAATTATTCGTCAGCAGTATGCATTCATATGCTCAACAGTAAAGACTACATGACTCAACATCTTCAGGACTCTTACAGTGAGTAACAAGACTGCTAGCCTCTAGGCTGGACTGTAACCTGCATTGAAGCAATGACCATCAGCCAGCTGACAATAATCTTGAAGTCATGATGCAGAATGTCCACCAGTGTTTGGTTACATATCACAGAATCCTAGTTTCACTGGCATTGTGAGAAGAACATTGAAGGGAAAAGCTCCCTTAATTGACATGGAATATGATTAGTAACTTCACAAGTTGTTTCTGATCCTATGTTTGGCAAAGTATAAGGACTTGCATTTCACTACTATCCTGCGTCTGTATTTAAGCTTAGTACAACTTAATAAAACAATGTAATACCAACCATACCTCAAGCTACACAAACAGTTCACAGTAATGTGTTATAACTGTAAAACTGCCAGCTCAAGAAATTTCACTTATTTTATTACACCAGACATAAATGGAGAGCAACTTCATATCTTCAGTATGGTATCAGGCTTGACACAACAGTTTTTCACTTCGCCAGACAGTCACAGACTTAGGAATAATTCAGTTTCACTGAACATATTCTTGAACATCAATAAAAACACTGGAGCTCATCACATGCTCTTACAATGTGATATAAACTAATAGCTGTACTTATCTCATCGCTGAAAGTAAAAAGCAATTCCAACCTCAGGCATTTCAAAACTTTCTTCGTGCATTTACATGTTAAATATATATATATATATATATATATATATATATATGTAGAAAAAACATGTGACTCTCCCAAACATGGGTCTTACCAGATATTTCACCAAAACTCACTTTCTTACAAAATACATTAACTGTGCACATTGACATATCTATCTGACTCTGTAAACAGCAAATACATCACATTTTCATTCAGCACGACATAAACTATCCACTAGTGAATATACCACATGCAGATACAGAACCAGGAGACATAACTCACTTAATATATAATACTACAGTGTGGAATGCATCAACTTTGACTGACTTACAGGAAAATTACTTTCACTTTTTTCCACCATTTACTTAATAGCAAAATAAAGTCCAGTAATCCCTCTTAGATACGACCGACCAATCTGTCATGATAAAAAAGTCACATCTGACAGGAAGTCAGTATTCAAAGAATCAATAACCAGATAATGAACGACCGAGTTCAAGCTGTGCCAGTTGCTATTCCCAGGGGTTGAGCATGATGGTTTATATACTGTATAGGTAGTCAGATAATGTAGCAAACTGGTACACCGTATAATAATAGTTATGATAGATAACAGTTCAATAAAGATAACTTCAAACTGTTTTGTTTGTTTCATGTAAAATAATTTATTCATCAATCACATCTATTTTATAAGCATCCACAAATCACATTTTATTACACACATATAAAATTTTACAAACTGACACAAAATACATTTCACGGAGTCACTTTGAATGTTCATGAGTTTGACAGTTGTCAAGAAGTGTTTCGTTGTTAGTTTTCAGCGCAAGATTTTAATATCAATTTATAAAATAATGTGCAGTAAATGTGCAGAATTCTACATCAGAGAAACTGGAAGGAAATTGGAAACCAAATTCACCAAACATAATAAGAAAAATATTCCATATTTACCACCATTGCAACTCAAAAGATCCACAGTATATCTATACAAAATGCTGTAATTTTAAACAAAGAACCAAACATCAGAAGCTAGAAACAAAACAGCTCCATCCTAAACCAAAATTTTACCTTGAAACTTGGATCCTTTGATCCCAGCTCTGAAAAAGGATCATTTTGTGAATTTGAAACAACCAGTAAAGAAATAAGAATAAATATCTGAACTAAATTATTGCTAGACTCTAGCCAATACCTAATAAGATAATCCTCTTTGAATACAAATACTGCATAAAATGTAATATGTTGCATTAAAATAATTTCAAGTTGACTACAAATTCTCTAATTTCCACATTTCGTATATTTTGTTGCTTTCATCACGAATTTGGTCTACATCAACATCTATGACATGTTTCTTCATCAACATCTCGAGCCTCCTTCTTCACAGCGACTTCCTGTTCTCAGCTTGAGACACAATCGCAGCTTTCCCAGGTGCCTTGAGGCATTTCATTAGCCATGCTTACCACATAGATTAGTCGAGTCTGTCACTCAACAAACCGTGAGTGAATAATCTTCACACCCCACTAATAAATACTAATCAAGTTATGTAACATCTAGGCCACTAGCTGAAGATCTACTACATTCACTAAAATAATAAACCTTAATTCCATGAAGTGGAGCAAAGACAAACAACAGTTTCTGGCTGCCCCTGGTTACCTTTCAGGACCTGAAAGTTTCAAAACCAAAGTACCTACTGGTACTGGCTGGAGACGGCTTGAATGGATAATGAAGAAAAACTTTAATATAAGTTTAACATAACAGCAAATGTACAACGTTTCAACAAGGTTTTGTCATCACATCTGCTGGCCTGGATGGGTCTTCCACTGCTTCCACAAGCATCAGATTTCCTTGGGGATGTTATTCTACCCCAAATTATCTTCTCTGACACTGGGGGCAATTTAGATTACTTAAGTGCTGTGACATGCAAATCAACAGATGCAGCAACACTTACTGGAATTTGGCCTTTGTTGTTCCCAATCGTCATTTTATGGAAGTTAACTACACACTTCCTCGGTAGTAAGTAGTCCAATCCTAATATGCATTGGTCTTCAATGTCAGCCAAGTATACTTTGTGTCTGTCCTTCATGCCCATGAGCTCAACAGTTATCCACACTGGTCCCCACAACCTTGCATAATGTCCTGTCACACCACAAAGCTTCTGTACAGCTTCTGGTACTCCTTTGTGATCTAGCACTTTGATACTCACAAGGGTTTGCTGAGACGCAGAATCTTAGACAAAGTTGCACCTTTGGCCATCCAGCTTTTCTGTCATGTAGACACTATGTAT
>NW_013668447.1:157942-161583 GCF_000517525.1 Limulus polyphemus | reverse complement strand
TATACCCGCCTACCCCATCTAGCAAACACTAGAGCATTCATGAAGAAACAAGATAGTTCTAGAAACGTGGCGTCATAGTGGTCATGTGACTCGCTGACGCAACAGAACGAACATTAACTTCAACAATACCCTGTGACTGCAGTTCAATTACTCACTATCTACACACACATTCCATTCTTCTCCCGTCACGTTGTCACCCTCTTTTATATACCAGCCTACCCTATATCTAGTAAATACTAGAGCATTCGCCAAGGTACGGGATAGTTCTAGAAACGTGGCGTCACACTAGTCATGGGACTCGCTGACGCAACAGTGTATAATTACTTAACAATATTATTTCAACTGCACTATGATCATCACATCTATTACATATGACGCATTCCGCTCAGTATAGAGCTCATATCATTATAATATCAGGCCGGCTTGGATACAAGTTCAATAAGACAGTAATGGCTGGAACACTATTTATATAAGCCATATGTTACAACAAAAAATTGTTATTGTGTGAATACCTTTTCAAATGGCTTATATTAGACGTGGCACAAATGTCACAACATAAAATTAAAATGATAAACTTAAGGTTGTTAGCAAGTTGATATAAGGACACTTTCGCGTACTAATTATAGTTCATAGATATTGTGAATTATACAAACTGCGTGGTTTGTTGATAACAAATTATCTATATAAATTAATAAAAATAGTGTTCTAACTACAACTCTCTTTCTTGTGTCCCAGCCGGCCTGAACAGCTCTGAGCGAAACACATTATCAGCAATGAATATGGCAAACATAGTGTGGTTGAAGTATACTATTATACAATCTTATGTTATAATTTCTGAATAAATAATAATAAATTATAATAGGCCTAATAATGTCTTATGGCAAGTATAATGAGTTAAATTTCGCTTATACCTAGAATATAATTAGCGAACCCATGGGCCCATAACCCACTTTTACAGGGCCATTATAATGCACGTTTAATTTCTTTAACAAAGTTACGAACGGTAATTAGTTGAGTGAAATTATTTACCTTCGTGCAAACCTCAGGGCCGAGATTATTTGCTTGTACCATTTGGAATCAGTGCGACCAGCGGTTTAGGAGGAGTTACGTGAGACACACACATTGAACCTTATTATATAGATATGTAGTTTAATGCTATTTTCCATTATGTTCTCGTGATTTCATTACATCAAAATATAATTAAAGGTTTCTAACATAATATAAACTAGTTGGAATACCCATACCCTGGATGGAAGTTATGTAAATTCATGATTAATGAAAGGTTATCTGTGGATATGAAAAGTTGCTTCCCTAATATGTAATTATAAAAAATGCAAAAACGCCCATAAAAACTGCAAAACACAAAATTTTAAACCGCAAATTTGCATGTATTTCCACATAGACCCAACAAAATTTCTTGCCAAATTTAGTGAAAATCGATCTACAGGGGACAAATTAGTTGTAAAAAACGCCCATAAAAACCGCAAAACTGAAAATTTGTATGTACCCCCGCATTGACCTAATGAACCTCCATACCAATTTTGGTGAAGATCTATCCACACCCTGCGAAGTAGTTACATGAACAAACAACAAACACCACTATTATATGCATATAGATATAACGTAAGAATTTTGTTTGTTTGATTAAATCTTTACAGTGTTGATGCTAAGAGATTTTTCTTTGAAATTACGTTTTCACAAACATTTTTTAATTCTTTGGAGAGTAATAATAATTTTTCGTTCTGAAAAGGTTGCTATCAAGACTTTAAACCCAAAATGGATAGAGCAATTTGATCTTCACATGTATTCTGACCAGTCAAAGATGTTGGAAATCACCGTGTGGGATAAAGATTACCATAATAAAGACGATATAATGGGCAGGTAATGTATTTTTTGTTCGTGATACATTTCCATACTGCATGCACTCGATCATTGGTCGGGCTTTTCCGTCATACTTAGAAAAAACACTTTCAATACAATTAGTTTTTGTTTTCTTGGTGAAAAGCTAAACAATAAGCTATCTGCACTCTATCCCCCTTGGTAATCAAACCGTGGATTTTAGCGTTGTAAGTCTGTAAACCTACCCTGACCCACTGGAGACAAGATGTAGGGGAGACCGGGGCTAGTTGTTACGATTTTTAGAAAAAGTCCAATATCTAGCGAAATAACCCGAATCATACATTGAAACTGAATGAAAGTGAGAGATAAATATGTACTTTATCAAAATTGTGTATTCTATATTGAAAAAAAATTGGTTACATAAAAGATTTTGTAAATATTTTGAAGTAAAGTCAAGTGTAACAATATGCCCCGGATGCGGGGTAAGTTGATATAATAGGTGGGGCACGTTGTTACACAATAAAAAAAAATCTGGAATATTTATCAAAATTAGCCTACTCTATCATGCTAAATGTTATAATAGGCCTACTGTAGTT
Organism: Limulus polyphemus; assembly: GCF_000517525.1. NCBI lineage: Eukaryota > Metazoa > Arthropoda > Merostomata > Xiphosura > Limulidae > Limulus > Limulus polyphemus. Next base: position 159,148 of record NW_013668447.1, on the reverse strand, counting down.
TTCTCATAACATTTAGCATGTTAGAGTATAAGCCTAATTTCAGTAATTATTCCAGATTTTCTAAATTTTAATGCGATATAATAATTGTAGGCTTAATAAATTTATTAACGATAACACCATAAAAAAACTTTTAAAACGACAATTCAAACATAATTATATTGTAATGAATTTATTATTGATTACACGATAGAATAAATCTTGAAACGTTATTTAAACATATAAGTATCATTGTTCCATGATCGAAAAACATAAAACAAAAATGGTTATAGTTCTAGTCTGTGTCACAATCACAATTTTCACAAATATAAGGACCACGAGTTTCACCTGTTGTGCATTCATAATGAGCCCACTTATAACAGACTGTACACTGCACCCGTTCTTCTCTGGGTACAGAATTACTAAACAGGTCTCCACATAGAAGACACTCAGTTTCTTCCATCCGATTTTTCGCTTTTTTTCTTGCTTTTATTACCAGCGCTAGCGCCTTTTCCGTGACCACACTCTTTCATTTTCTTTTTATCTCTGTCATCTTTTTCAAGCTGGAGTTGTTGTTGTTTTCGGATGTAGAGGTCAAAATAGCCGAATATCGTTTTTTCCTGGTTATTTTGGTCTTTCGTGGGGATGCCTTCCTGAAAGGTCTTATCATCTCTGGAGTCCTCAGCGGGTCTGATGTTTTCCTGTTGGTAGGAGGACTATTCATTGGTACGTCTTCACTAGTAGATGATGTCTCCAAGTTTTCTGTTGATACTTCATTTGGCAAGGGACGATCTGTTACGTCGCTGGGAAGAAAATCATCATCTGAAAAAAAATGTGACGGTCAAAAGTATATATGCCGGAAACTTGAAAACCTTTCTTGATATTTTCTGGAGTAAGCGCTCGTGTAAGGCTTTGATTTACTAAGGTTGGTATGTCATAAATGCACCTTGTTTTTCCAGGATTGTTCTTTAGCCAACCGTCAACTGCTGCGTTATAATACTTCTTTAAAGGCCCGTATATACTTCTATCCAGGGGCTGTAATCTGTGCGAACAGTGAGGCGGGAACGAGAGAAGATTTATACCATTTTCCACACAAAAATTGATACAATCTAAGCTGATATGTGACTCTTGGTTATCAAGGAGAAGAACAACAGGATGATCCTTAGAACATTTGACTGTCTTCAGAAAATGTTCCATGAATTTTAGAAAATTATATTCGGTCATTCAACC
>NW_013668447.1:155479-157006 GCF_000517525.1 Limulus polyphemus | reverse complement strand
GAGTTTGACTGTCGGCCCACCGGGACAAGTCTCGGTATCCCGATAGGCCAATCCGCCCCTGTGGAAGGAGCAGAGAAATTTATCCCACTATCAACCACAGACTGTGAAAAACATCAAACCCCTTATTGGAATGTGAGAAAGCAGTTAAACAAAAACACAAGAATAGGAAGAAAGCTCTTAAAACGCGTCTCTTAGACGATTATATTGAGTATAAAAAGCAGAAGGCCATTTGTCAACATACGACTCGAGCACTCCAACAACGATTGTGGCGTAATTACTGCTCTAGTTTCAACCTTCATCAAATTTAAGTAAAATATGGAAATTCGTAAAGCATATGAAGGGTGGGGGTTCTATCTCTATTCCTACCCTTAAAACTCTTGGATCAACATATCTGACGGATGTTGAAAAGGCAAATGCGCTATCTGATCAATTTGCCTACATCAGCAGTTCCGACAATTATTCACCCGAATTTTTAACTCATACAAAATTATTTGAACTTGACCACTATGCCACCTTTACAAAGAAGCCAAATAATAGTAATGGGTTGAATGCTCAATTCACGATCGGTGAAATTAACCAAGCAATAAAGTGATCTAAAAACTCGGCCCCTGGTGACGATCGAATTCCTTATAAAATCTATAAAAAATTTTACCCCAATTTTTTGGTAAAGCTGCTGGAATTTTTCAATAAGGTATAGAATGAAGGTACCATCCCTTCATCCTGGCAACACGCCATAGTTTGTCCAATCCCTAAGCCAGACAAGGATCCAAGTTCTGTTACATCGTATCGACCAATCGCTCTTACTTCTACTATGTGTAAAATTATGGAACGAATGATTGCATACCGTTTGAATTGGTATTGTGAAAAACATAGACTTTTCGACCAGTTTCAGTTTGGATTCCGTTGGAAGAAGTTTCCACTTGATCATTTGTTACAGCTACATAAAGATGTCAACAAATCATTATGTAACAGAGGTAAGGCAGTGTCTGTGTTCTTGGATATTGAACGAGCATACGATATGGTCTGGAAAGAAGGTTTGTTATATAAACTCAGTAGTTGTGGTTTTGATGGCCACCTCTTTAACTGGATTAAAGACTTTCTTTCAAACAGATCCTTTAAGGTCAGAGTCAATGGAGTTGTCTCTGGGGAAAGAGTCTCGGAAAATGGCACTCCCCAGGGTAGTGTTATTAGCCCTATTTTGTTCCTTCTAATGATTAATTACCTTGGTTCTTCCTTCATTAATAATGGTACGAATTATAGTATTTTTACTGATGATCTAGTCCTCTGGAAAACTGGTCGTAATATTAATCACATTCAAACCTGTCTTCAAACAAATCTGGATAATTTAGCCGATTAGTTTTTTAAATGGGGCTTTACGGTTTCAGACCTAAAGTCTGCAGTTCTACCTTTTTCTCGTACTTCAAGCACTGTGAAATCAAATTTTAATAACCATCAACTAGTCTCCGTTACTCACCACAAATTTCTTGGAGTTATCTTTGATTCCAGGTTAAATTGGATGTCGTCATA
>NW_013668447.1:153181-155289 GCF_000517525.1 Limulus polyphemus | reverse complement strand
ATTGATTATGGCAGTATCATTTATGACTCTGCGAGTCTCTCAGTCCTTAAACAACTGGACGTTATTCAGAATTGTTGTCTGCGATTATGTTGTGGAGCATTGAAACACACCCATATGTCGGCTATGGAAGTAGACTGTGGTGTCCTACCCCTTGACCTGCAGAGACGGAAGATCCAACTTAAATTTATAGCAAGATCTTTGTATTACTATTATCCCGTTCATTTCATTCAAAAGAATTGGCAAGATTATTACGAAACCTTTCATCAAAATAACTTTCCAATGTCGATAAAAACTGAAGACTTTTTCTCGTCCGTGAACCTTCAAAATGTTGTAAAATAACAATATTTTCACTTTCCTTCTTGGGAGATTCCAACCCCTGATGTTGACGTCAGTCTTCATTATGTTGGTAAAAAACGGGAGCAAAGTTATTTGCTTTTGTCCTTGGCCAAGGAGAAACTAGCAAGTTTCTCAGACTATACTAATATATTTACGGATGGCTCCAAGTCTACCAGTTTTAATTCATCGGCATTTTATATAAACAATCTCAACATCAGAAAAGCATTTAAAACTGCTTCTGTATATAAGGCTGAACTGTTTGCTATCTTACAAGCCCTTCTGTGGCTGGAAGATTCCAAGGTTACGAAAGCTCTGATAGTCGGTTATTCTTTAAGTTCATTACTTTCGATTAAGAACGGTTCCTTTACATCTAACCCAATGTTACTGAGTGAAGTATTTATATACCTTGTCCGATTATGTCGTCGTATGGTCATCAAATTTCTTTGGATCCCTAGCCATATAGGAATCCAGGGAAATGAGATAATTGATCATCTTGCCAAGAATGCGTTAGCATATCCTGGGGTCACAAACGTTTCTATTGAACTTGGTAACCTCTATGGCCAAGTTTATCAATTCATTTTAGATTCCTGGCAGTGTAGATGGAATTCCGTGCAACATTCCAATATCTACAAGAAAATTGTCCCTGTTGTTTCTTCTCACATCAAGTTATTATTAGACGCCTCCGGTTTAATTGCACAGGTCTAAATGGACATCTGTACAAAATAAAAGTACACCCAAATGGTGAATGCAGCCATTGTTCAAATTTTGAAGACCCAGAACACGCTTTCATGGAATGTATATATTACCAAAGAGATCGAACAGCCATAAAGAAACAGATGGGTAACATAAGTCCCTTTTACCTACCTCTCTCTATTAACTACGAATTGTCTCTATCCCGCAATATGTAACTTCGTTATAACAAAACATAAAAATTTAATGTCCTTTTCTTTTTACTAATAGGGCTACTTCTTTTGTCATTGTCTCCAATGGCTGGAGTCGCCCCCAGTCGAGAAGAACAAACTATGTAAACTTTTTTCCTTATGTATTATTCCAATAACATGACCTTGTAGGATTTTTAGTGTAACACAATTAACTACAACAACAACAAAAGTATAATAATAAAAAAATAATAATAAAAAAATTGGAAAAAAATGTATGTATGTATATGTAACTATTAACTTCTCCTTAATGCTAAATGGCAGAGTGACGAATGTATCTAGTTCAACTAGATCAGATCGGTGAAATTGGGGGCATATCATCTTCTGATGGCGCCCACATAACTCTTAAAAAAAAAAAACTAATCCTTTATAGTGATAGTACACGATGAGATACACATTCGGCATGTAATACTGTTTAAATACAAGAAGGGAGACAATGTCCCTGCAGCCACAAAGAATATCAAAGAAGTTTATGGAAATGTTTTGAACGTTCGTAAATGTCAACGATAATTTAGCAAATTTCGTTCAGATGACTTTAGCCTTAAAAACTGTGATGGCAGGGGTCGACCTGTTGGAATTGATACTGATATTTTGAAGACTCTTGTTGAGTCTAGCCTAAGGCAACACACTCGTGAAATGGCTCTGAAATTGCATGTCTCTCACAAAACAATACGTAAACATCAAAGGATTGTGGGAACCATTTTTGGACAGAATTATCACCGGTGATGAAAAACGGATTCTCTATGCGAATATTAAAAGCCAAAAACAATGGCTTCGTCCCAGACAAAAAACACTTTCGACCCCAAAACCTGGAATCCATCCACAGAAAGTGAT
>NW_013668447.1:151324-152730 GCF_000517525.1 Limulus polyphemus | reverse complement strand
ATTTGGTGGGACATCAAAGGAGTAATTCATTTCGAACTCCTCAATCCACAGCGAATTGTCAGTGCAGAGATCTATAGTCAGCAACTGAAACTTTTAAATCAAGCCCTTCATCAGAAACTCCTTTCACTCGTCAATCGAAAAGTTGTTCTTCTCCACGAAAATGCACGTCCACATGTGGCACAATTGACACAAAAGATTATGGAGTTGGGTTGGGAAGTTCTCCCCCACCCATCATATTCTCCAGATATGGCACCAACAGATTACCATGTTTTTTTGTTCCTTGCAACACCATCTTAATGGGAAAATGTATGCAAATGTAGAAGGTGTTAAAGAGGACATCGACATGTTTTTTGCTTCAAAACCAAGTGATTCTTTAATCATGACATTAACAACCTGATTATAAGATGGGAAAACATCATCGATAAGAATGGAGGCTGTAACGAATTTATTATTATCTATTTATTTATTTATTTTTAATATGAACGTTGTTGGGATTGAATTTGTATTTAGAAATAGGTGTGACTAATGTTATCAGATATGTGTTTTGTATAACGAATTTGTGATATATATCTATTTTGAATGTCAACGTTTCTTTCGAATAAGTTTATATTTGAGGGCGTGTTTAGCTTACCGTATTAGTTACTTATGGCGAAACTCCCGCCAATTCTCCAAGATTAAAGAATATTCGTGAACACAAAGAATCAACAATATATTTTTGCGTCAGCGAGGTCACAAGACTAGTGTCACGCCACGTTTCTAGAAATATCCTGTTCCTTCGTGAATGCCCTAGCATTTACTAGATTGGGGGTAGTCTGGTATATAGAAGATGGTCACAACGTGACGGAAACAGTGTAGGTAGTGAGTAATTGATCTACAGTCAGAGAGTATTGTTGAAGTTAACGCTCGTTATAGCGTTTGTTTTAGCGCGAATGTTGAAATTAAGTGTATCGTAAAGTTATATTCAGAAAGAATAACCCAGTTTTACTAAGTAAGGACTTGTGTCGCTAAAGTTTCGTCGGAACGAAGTTACGGAAAATTAATTAACAAACGGAGACGTAACAAATTGGTGTCAGAAAGTGGGATAAAAAAAAAGAAGAAAAAGAGAAGATGGAAACGAGAAGCGGCAAATCAAACTACAGTTTAGCAGATTTGATGGCAGCAATACAAGAACAGCAAAAGAAACAAGAAAAGAGCAGTTGCAGTTGCAAGAAAACCTGCAACAATGGCAGCTCGAACAACAAAATAAACAAGAAAAGAAACAAGAAGAACGAGAACAGCAGCAGTTGCAAGAAAACCTACAACAATGGCAGTTCGAACAACAAAATAAACAAGAAAAGAAACAAGAAGAACGAGAACAGCAGCAGTTGCAAGAAAACCTACAACAATGGCAGTTCGAACAACAAAAT
>NW_013668447.1:148019-150514 GCF_000517525.1 Limulus polyphemus | reverse complement strand
AGTCGATCTGAGAAAAAAATAACTTGAACAAAAACAAAATGTTTTTTTTTGTGAGGGAATTTCATGAAAAAAAACGGGAATTCCTCTGTCGACTGATTAAAACAAATATGTCGAAGATAGGAGCAATGAACGAAAAACTCATAAAGAGAGGATTGTGTTTGAGCATATATTTGTTGATGCTCGATTTGTATACGTATGTGTGTGTATATATATTCCATGTCATTATTATATATAGAGTAGCAGAAACGTCGCCCGATGGGCGGATGTTTGTGCTTCCAATTACTAATCGTAGTATTCATACTTCATTGAAAAAAAAGTTACAAAAAAGTGAACATTTTCCAAAAAAGTTTTTTTCTGGGAAGTGCTGCGCGCGAAAAGTGTTCGGATTGTGCTCTTTAGACTTTAGTCGTCAGCAACTCATTGCATCAAAATGATTCGATGTACAGAGCTCAATATTTTAATAAATTTTACTGATATAAACTGTAATGTCTTTATAACTCGGATGGGAATAACCTTAACAGGGTAACGAAGGGAAAGGATCTTGGTGTAATAGTCGATCAGTCGCTAAAGCTATGCAAGCTGTTGCTAGTGGTAGGGAAAATAGGATTTTAGGTTGTATCTACAGAAATATTGAATACAAGTCACCGGTTAGGCCACATTTGGAATATTGTGTTCTTTTCCTTAGGAAAAACATTGAATTGTTGGAAAGGGTTACTAGAAATTAGTAGAATGGTGCCTGGGATGGAGGGGTTGTCATATGAGGAGAGGCTGAAATTGTTTTCTCTTGAAAAAAGAAGAGTTAGGGGGATCTGATTAACGTGTTTAAGATTGTAAAGAGAATTTATAATGTTGATGCATCATCTTTTTTCATATTTAACAGTGAGAATAGTAGGTCTAGGGGATATAAATATAAATGTTGGTAAGGTCGGAGTCATCTTCAGCTAAGACAGTTTCATTTTTCTAACAGGGTGGTTGGCCTTTAGAATGGGTTACCTTCAAATGTTGTAGAGGCAGTAAATTTAAATGAGTTTAAGAAAAAGGTTGATAAGTATATGAATGATAAGGGCTTGCTTAAACTTTTTTTAATTATTTTAATTTAGTTTAGAGGGTGGAACAGCTGAGATGGACCAAGAGGTCCTATGTTGTCCCAAAACATTATGTTATATTATATATTAAAAGTGTTACTGTTTATTGGAAAAATAATAATTTTTTAAGAACTCCAATTTTTCAGTACTAAATTCAAAAGATATAATAAAACATTTACGTACAGTCCTAGTGAAAGTCATGTTCTTGTTGTGAGGAGAGTACTTTTAATTGAAATTGTATTCTGTTGTAAAAAAATGGTTGTTGCACATACCACACTTAGTTTTCTAATTGTTTGAATCTTGTATACCGAAGTGTGAATTTTTTTTATGGGTTTTATTTATGCTGTCATTCAATAGACAGCACAGAAGTTTTGATTACATACATAGATAATTACATACACTATGTACATTATATTAAGATGCGTGATTTTATTGTACCATGTCAAATAAATTGATATGAATTGAATTGAATATCTTACTTTTGACATTTCATATAGAAATGACAATTGTCAAAAAATGCTCACTTTGGTGGCGGTATTTTCTTGGGTTCAGTAAAATGACAATGAATGGTTTTATTCAGTGGAAAAAACCCATGTTGCTACATAGTGGACCTGAGCATTCAAATGTGCTGAATGCACCCATTGCATAGAAAACCAAACATTTTTTGCAACAATGCATTGCAATCAATCTCCTTTGCTTTAAAAAAATAAATGCAGTTTTCATTTTTGAAATAATACATGAATGGCAAAAGACTTTTGTAAACAATCCACTAGACAATCATATAGCATATACGCTCTGATCCAAGGGATTGGGTTGACTGCGCATTTTATGCTTATTCTTCACTATTTTTAGGAAAATTACCATTGAATTGTTTGAATGGGCATTTGCTAGTTATTTATAAAGATTAGAATACATTGTTTTATATCATTTGGGTGCCCATGCTGTTTACAGTATTTTTGGCCATAATCCCAACAATATTTCACAAGGTGCCTAACTTTGGCATTGTGTAACTCTTCACCTGTACATCTTTAAACCTTTTCAACTTAAAATGGAATGAGTTAAAATTAGCAAATGTTACAGGGCATAGGACTAGCGAAGTTAATAATTTGATCAGAAAAATTGCAGATTGCACTGGTTTAAGAAAGAAACTAGAAATTACATTTGTTGTTGGGAGTAAACCACACATGATGAAGTCAAACCTGAGAGAATTCATTTAAAAAGTTGCTTTACAAAGAAAAACTTTATGCATACCATGCAACAGCCTTATAAACTGTATTTCCTGGGGCTGCTCCTCAATTTTGACACATAGGACTACTAAAAAGTACATAGGACTGTCAAATGTCTAACCAGATTTGACTAATTTACTCTAAAATGAAAGTGCATAATGTCTGTCAAAAATATGAAAAAAGG
>NW_013668447.1:143161-147082 GCF_000517525.1 Limulus polyphemus | reverse complement strand
GTAGGGTTAATGGAAAACTAGGATCACCGTTGACTTGTGGTGAAAGGAAAATGGTATCGGTAATTGTAGGGTTAATGGAAAACTAGGATCACCGTTGACTTGTGGTGAAAGGAAAATGGTATCGGTAATTGTAGGGTTAATGGAAAACTAGGATCACCGTTGACTGTGGTGAAATGAAAAAGGTATCGGTAATTTTAGGGTTAATGGAAAACTATGATCACCGTTGACTTGTGGTGAAAGGAAAAAGGTATCGGTAATTTTAGGATCACCGCTGACGTACTTCTGTACATGAATATATAATCAACAAGTTTAATTTTTTTATAGAAATGGATTATGTGAATTAATCAAATTAACATCTGTCATTACCTTATATGCAGTTTTAAACTCTCTTCATACAGAAAAAGTTGTATTCGGAACGAATAAACCAGTTTTATTAAGTAAAGAACTTGTGTCGCTAAAGTTTCGTCGGAACGAAGTTACGGAAAGTTAATTAACAAACGGAGACGTAACAATATTAAAAAAAGATAAACGAAACTATCTTAACAGGAGTCTAGCCTGTCTTTTCCTCTTGTCATCAGAAAATAGCACACACACACACACACACACAACAAAAAAGACAGCTGAACACCAGTTATTAGTTCGTTCTGCTAATTGATGAAATATTGCATTGTGTGTAATTTTTTTGCTGCCATATCTTAAAACCACTTTATAATACCATCCTCTCACTTCCTACTAGGCCGTTAAACCCCAATGATTCCCATGACGCCCTGATTATTTAAGTTCTCCATAGAGGGCTCTGACCTCTTGTGCAACGCTTCACTGTAAAAAAGTAATTTGTGGGATTCTGAAAAGGCGTTGGTTGTGTACTACTGTGACTGCCGTTTTAGCGCGATTGTTGAAAATAAGTGTATCGTATATAGCGTTTTTTATTTCCTCGTTCTTCTTGTTTCTTTTCTTTTTCCTCCAACAACTGCTGTAATCTCTCTTCTTGTTTATTTCCTCGTTCTTCTTGTTTCTTTTCTTTTTCCTCCAACCACTGCTGTAATTTCTCTTCTCGTTCTTCTTGTTTCTTTTCTTGTTTATTTTGTTGTTCGAGCTGCCACTGTTGCAGGTTTTCTTGCAACTGCTGTTGTCTCTCTTCTTGTTTCTTTTGCTGTTCTTGTATTGCTGCCATCAAATCTCCTAAACTGTAGTTTGATTTGCCGATTCTCGTTTCCATCTTCTCTTTTTTTTATCCCACTTTCTGACACCAATTTGTTACGTCTCCGTTTGTTAATTAATTTCCCGTAACTTAGTTCGACGAAACTTTTGCGACACAAGTCCTTACTTAATAAAACTGGTTTATTCCTTCCGAATATAACTTTACGACAAACTTAATTTCAACAATCGCGCTAAAACAAACGCTATAACAACGAACCTGCTCAATAATACTCTCAAATCTATTACTCACTGTCTACACACACATTATTGTCCCGTAACGTTGTCACCCTCTTATATATACCAGACTACCCTATATCTAGTAATCTCCCGACAATTCCCGAAGGTTCGAGAGAGCGGGTCACGTGACCTCGCTGACGCAACAAAGGTATGAGAATGCACCAGAGAGCATCCAATTCAGTGCCCAATATTGAAATGAAAATATTTAACTTTTTTCCTTTGCCCATTATCATCCCTGACTGCTAAATCAATGTTAATTTTTTCTCAATCTTTAATATCAATAAAGTGATAAGTAGCACAAAGAAAACAATTCAGTGATTTGTTAGTGAATTTTTCTTTTACATGTCAGATAAAAAGATGATGTTAGGAAAGCACAAAGGTTCAAAAAATCAATTTAACACAAAAAGATGGATCTTCTTTCACCAGGGACAAAATGATTCCCAGTTTGCCTCTGATGAAAAAAAAGTCCAGCTTTTGAAAGAACTTGGATTATAGGGTTTTGTTCAGTAAGTAATAAAGTTAACAATCATACAAATAAGTTGGCATGACATTTTGATAAGTATAATCAATTTTTTAAGTTTCATTTAATGAAATTTAAATACTTGTAATATTATGTTGCTTTAATTCAGTATAACTCTATTTTATTTTTATTTTCTTGTCTTCTATAAAACACAAGACCTCTTGCATGCCAGGCAAATTCTCTGCCACTTGATCTAAAAGGTTAATCCATTAGTTACTGCTAGTAAGGCACTTTCTAACAATTAAAACTATCACATTCATATAAAAATGAAAAAATTAAAAATGTTTTTGAATTTAACTTGTGAATATGAATATTATATCCTCATTCTACAAGTTTTTTATATATATTCCTGTGCTATAAAATAGTTGTATGTTTTAAATTTTTTTGTTTAAAGAGCTTCACTTCATATCCAGTAATATTTCCCTGGCAAGGCAGAAATTATGAAAGAAGGCCTGTTCAAAAGTTACGATGTATATAGAAATAATAACCAGAGTTGTGCTTATGTCAGTCAAGAAACCACCTCATGCATGTTGAATTCATACATATATTTTAAAAAATGTTACATGATCCAAGTTATAACAACTGTAGACTTTTTTTTTCTGGATTCTGATTAGTACATCTAATTTTCAAAAATACAAGAAATGGAAGTATACTGTATTATTCTCTTTATTATGTACTTCTATGGCTTACTGCAAATTAGATTATTATCTTAATTTATTTCAAAGCTACAGAATTGTATAATTTATACATCAGCTGTTTTTTGTAATACATTTCTGGATATCTAAAAATACACAAACATTTAGTCACACATTTATTGTTATAATATGATTAATAGTAATTGGAAGTATAGTTACGTTAATAACAATCAGGGGGAAAAAATCTCTATTAATAAGAATTTCTGTCAACATCCACATGTGAATAAAATTATTTTTACTTCTGACATTACTTGGATCTCACTTCAGTTTCAATCTCAGTATCTGCCAAACAACTTTCTAATCTAACATGATTTGATTATTAAAAAATATTGTTGCGTCATCGAGGTCACGTGACTGGTGTGGCGCCATCTATTTTCTAGAACCATCCTGTACCTTGGCGAATGCTCTAGTATTTACTAGATTTTGGGTAGCTGGTATATAAAAGAGGGTGACAACGTGACGGAGAATAATGTGTGTGTGTAGATAGTGAGTAACTGAACTGCAGTCAGAAGTATTATTGACGTTCGTTGCAAGAAGAGAGATTACAGCAGTTGTTGGAGGAAAAAGAAAAGAAACAAGAAGAACGAGAAAAGAAACAAGAAGAAAGTCAGCAGCAACTACAGGAAAATCAACAACAATGGCGAGAGGTACAAATGGAAAACATTAGTAAATTTAAAAGCGAATTAGATACGTTAAAAGACGATCTATTGTCTTTTACACAAGGAGGATACATTGACCATCGACTTAACCAGCCTCAGACAATGACAAGCCCTATCCAGACCGTGTAGCTAAACCCTAATGCAGACATATTCAGTCCCATTAGAAGTCACATCCCAGATATGAATGTCAGTACTAGGAGTGATCCAGTACGAAGGAAGCCACAGGAATATGATGGGAAAGCACCGTGGGATGCATACAGAGCACTGTTTGAGTTACTGGCAGAGATGAACGGATGGACAGAGGAGCAGAAAGCAGTATATCTGGCAACAAGCTTGAAGGAACAACCACTGGAAATACTTGGACAGTTGTCAGCAGCCGACAGGCACAATTATAGAGCACTGGTAGCGGCTCTAGAACTCAGGTACGGAACCCAAAATCAGTCAGAAGTCTACAGGGCTAGGTTTAGGACGAGAATCCGTGCTAAAGGGGAGAGCCTGCAATAGTTGGCACAGGACACGATGCTTACCCAACTGCAACACCCGATGTCCTCAAGCTATTGCTGAGGGATCAGTTTGTAGACGCCTTGGACAGTCTACAACTGAAAATACA
>NW_013668447.1:133541-142271 GCF_000517525.1 Limulus polyphemus | reverse complement strand
AAAGTTGTATTCGGAAAATAACCAGTTTTATTAAGTAAGGACTTGTGTCGCTAAAGTTTCGTCGGAACGAAGTTACGGAAAGTTAATTAACAAACGGAGACGTAACAATATGCTTTATTTTATTACTCAGAATGAATTCATTTGTCACATGTTTAACAAGTGATCAAGTAAATAAACAAAGACATTGCTACATACTTAAACAGTTTGGGACTTGGTGCCCATAGATGCAGGAATTTTAGTATGATATTGATCATGGTTTTTCTATTCTGATTTTTCAAGACACGAACCGAGGAGGTGGGGCACTGTCAAACAAAATCTGGGCATAGCAATGCCTCTGTAACTAAATGTTTTTATTATTAAAGATGAAAAAATTGAATATAAAATATTCAAAAAAAGGAGAACTTGTTCTATTTTTCAAAAATTGCCTTGCCTTTAGCCATCTATGCTTTTATTACATGTTTTTTTGGAAAACTATGATTCACACTTTGTCAAATAATTGTCACATATTAGGAGATTTATATTTTTTAATTTACATAATCTATACTTTTTCACTTTACAATTGATGTGGGGTACATGCTTGCAGAAGTCACAGTAGGTTCGAGACTTTTTGAACTTTTGATAAAATTGCACTGTTTTCAAAATGCTTTTTGCAAGAGTAGACTGTTTTCTCAGTTATATATATAGTATGTCATATGCATAAAATTATCATATGTCCAATGGTCAAACTAACTTAACCTCCTCTAATCTTTCTTTTGGATGGATAATGATTTGAAGGAGTTGAATTAGAAGGGTGTACAGAGGGATGTATAGTACAACATGAGTGAGTAGCCACTGCAGGCTCTTTAAGGAATGTGACACATATGGTGGTGAGAGACAATACCTTACACTCCAATACCTCAGTAAGCTGTTCTTTGCATTGTATTTGCCATTGCTGCTGCTGCTGGCTTGAACAAGTGTGGCAACACAATGTTGGACTTTATGTTTATTTAAACTAGATAAGGACTGTTTGTATTATGACCACCAGGATTCCCACTCGTTAATTCTATGTTTAGAAGTTAATAGAAAGTAAACAACAAAACACTGTGCCTATTGTGAGTGATGCATGCACAAGTAATATTATGCAAGAATCTATTGATGGAAATACTATTTGATTATCCAATTCATCACAAAATAATATCCAAGCTGATCAGATTCCATCTTATAGAATAGTATCCATTTGGATCAGATATTTATCCCACCTCTACTATAAATGTAAAGTATGAAAGAAGGTAGTAAATAAGATCACTTGCTTCTTAGAAACTCCATCTTTCCTTCAGAAGAGTTGCACAAAATACATGACCATTTACCATATATATGTAGTTTTAATTAGTTATTTCCTTTCATTGACACTTAATCTTGTTGCAACACTTGTTTGCTTGTTATGTCAGCTTTTTATTACAGGTTTGTTTTATATAGCTGGAAAAATATAATTTTTTTCATAAAGATGATTGATGAGTTGTACTTTAAAATTAACTGACATTATATATTTTAAGTAGTCTTAACTCATGCAAACAGGTGTAAAAAATTCCAATAAATATTCAGTAATCATATTTTAAAGATATGTGCACCTTAGAATGTTAACTGAATATGATTGCTTTTCCAGTGAGTTTTTAGTATTTATGTTTCATTTCTTTTGGTTAAAATTTGTTGACAAAAAATTTTTAAACTGTTAATGTTACCTACAACTTTCACCATCTAGATGTACAATTGATCTAAATACCTTGGAGAAAGAAACAACTCACAGGATATGGAAAAATCTAGAAGATGGAGCAGGATCCATCTTCTTTCTTCTAACTATCAGTGGAACTCAAGGGACAGAAACAATCTCTGATTTATCTGCATGTATAGTGGATCCAAATGAGAGAGAGAAATGTGTTGCAAGATATGTAAGTTTATATTTTCTTTTCTTTTTTGCAATATTATGCTTTATAAAATATGGTAAGAAGAGAAATATGTTCCAGGATCATGCAGGTTTTTCTTTTATGCCTTTTTCTGTTAACTGATTCTTTAACATATTTATTTATTTGTGTCTTGATTCATGTACTGGCATTTAATGTGTTGTCATTTTCAAAATAATATATCACATAAAACATCATTTTGTAGATATGACTTAAATGTTCAGCATGTTGATACAGAGTAAGTGTTATACTTTGTATCTGTTTTTAGTATTAATCTTACTATGCATATTGTTTCCTTTTATGCTAGTATTGTAATAAGCAAATGCTAAATACCTCATTAATTTATACTGTATATTTCCCATCCCATCTACAGCATTTAAGATATTCCAAGTTGTAAACTATATTTTTGATGTTTTAATTTAGACGTTTCTTGCTAGAGGAAGCTTCCATAGTGTCATCTAGAAATTGCATGAAAGTTAGGTATCTAGAAGTTTCATGTAGCAAGTGGTAAATGGGTAATGATATAAATGTCAGTTAGTGAGTTAGTTAACCAATGATGTTTTCAGTGAGTCAATGAGTGAATCAGTTAACGTCAGTACCAGTCAGTGAATTACTCAGTTCTATGATTCAGTTAGTAAGTTAAACAGTAAGTTTCTTACTACATGTTTGTTATCGATCAGTTAGCAAGAGGAAATTTAACAAGTGAATATATTTGTGAGTTAGACATACCATTAGTCTCAAAATTTCTCTTCAAACATTGTTTGTAAAGTTAGCCCTAAAATTGAAGGTACCCTGTAGTAAATATTAAAGAAGAAATAAACTAATTTGTTATCATTCCATGGATTGGACTTGGCATTATTTTTACCAAATAATCCCAAAGAATTCACCCAACCACAGAATATACTGTTGTATATTTTCAATGTTTTAATTTAGGTGTTAGCTAGAGGGTATGTGATGTTATAATCATGTAAGTTTGTGAGAGTAGGTTTAAACTGTTCTAGATGATGTCATGAAAAATATAGTTGCTTTGTGAAGTATCTTGAAACAAGGCTAGATTATAAATATGCTTTAAGTGAGTTGTGAATGAGTATTGAGTTGGTAGAGTGTCAGTCAGTCAGTTAGATCATTGAAGTATTTAGTTCTAGTGAAGTACATGGTTTGGTGTTTGTAATCCTGTATATTCAGTTATTCAATCAATTAGCCATGAAATTGTGAAAGTAAGTTTATTTATACATTAGTATTTGCATTTGAATGTTATTTGTAAACTTAAGTCTATAAAGTACAAGTTACAACAGTGTACAAACATTAAGAAAGAAATTAGTAAACTAATTTGTTATTAACTTCTAATTATTTTTACCAAATAATTTAAAAGAACCTGCTGAACAAAAGAATAATGTTACAACAATGGTAAACACAGTCAAGGTTATGTGGTAAATTTAGTCTCAGACACTACTTTCTGTAGCAGGGCTCAATCAAGGAATCTGTCTAGTGCTTCATGGGATACATTTATCGCAAACTACTTTTTTTTAGAGGACTGCTTTTCAAGTTTCACATGGAAAAGAGATAATTCCAGACTTTTATGATCCAAATTTCTGACTTCTCAGCTATAAAGAGAAGATGAATTGTGAACACAGATTTGGCATTTTCTGACAGATTTGTTTTTGTGTTGTCAAAGAATCAGTCAAGGCTTACTGTGAAAGTCTTCTCTTTTTTTGCTGCTGATTATATGCTTATCTTTCTTTCTTAAAATGTAACTGAATACCAACAGTTTTAAATTCAGTTATTAGTATAGTTTATTTTCATTTTCTTTTAATTTTAATACCATCAATATAATAGTATTTATGATCAGCTGTTTTTCCCTTTGTGAATTTTGTTTCAGCTTTAGACTAAGTTTTGTTTCTTTTATTTTACCTACAAAAATCATTACCTCTGTCCTTCCACATGCTTATAAGACCTTGAATTCATAGTTTTTGCATATATCAGGTGACTGTTCAAGGTTTATCCTTGAATCACCAAAGTATTAGTTTTTTGTTGATAAACATATTTCAGCACAAAATTATAACTAAAAGAAAACAAGAACAGAAATAACTGTTGTTCAGTTTCATTAATAAGCAGCAATATACTTTTTAATAGTTCTTTTACAAGTGAATACGTTTTTACTAAATTCTGATTTGATTCTATTCTGTTATTGTACATCTGTAAGTATAAAACTAGTTAAATACATGTAGAACTTAAAAATAGAATATGTAAATTGTTTATTGTTTCTCTAGCTATACACAGTCTACCTATAAGTAAACAGATACTCATGCAAGAAAAAATAAACATGAAAGTAGGAATAAGACTGCTAGTGATATTTAGTGGATCTGTCCTTTGCAATATTTAAAGCAGAGGCTAGGTTACACATCATATTTACAAGATTTAAAGTTTGAACCTGTGGAATCCTCACTAGTAATTGGTTATTTCACATTATTTTGGAAGGAATGACAAAGAATGCACCACATGTATTTGAATGATAGGAGTTATAACTAGCAATTGGCCTGAGCATTGGAGAGTGGTAATGCCCTGACCTTCAAGCATTCATTCTGGGACTTAATCTGAATGAGCAGGAGCCCCATCTTGCATAAAAACACTGCCTTTTGTGGTAGGCTGGTCATGGTTGTAGATAAGTGGAAGGGCTTTCTCATGAATTGTAACTTATTGAGCTGCAATGATTGTCTGTCCTTTTACATACCACCAGTTATGAGCATCTAGCTGTCCAAATTATGGCACCATATGCTATAACAAAAATATACCAAATTTTGTTTGGCTTGCAGGTAATTCAATAAAATATTCTGCTAGAATAGATAGCTGCCAAACCCAGGTTTCTCCCCTCTCCAAGGATTGTACAAAACTGGATCCACCAGAAGAAATTATTCCTCTAAAGACAGGAGGGTATGATAGCATCTGTAATGCCCACTACTGTCAATGTATATTATTGCCTTGATTTAGGAGTGTCTTCTAGAAATCTACCAGGATAGTCTATGTTATAAAGGTAACAATCATTTTATAGCTGTCATTCTTCATACTTCTCACATAATGAAAAATCCATTCTGTTGGTTTTCTGATGTGACTAAGACTGCATCGTCATGATATTCACTGTGGAAAGTGGTATTGCTAGTGACCTGGCAGTTTGTCATTGACTATGATTTCCTTCCTATTGTCTAGTTATGAAACATCATAAAAGTATGGTTAATGTCTGGGAACATTTCATTTGTTTCACTGCTTTTTGTATTGTGTGGGCTTTACCAAGGCATACCAGTATTTATACATCAGAATTATTTGCATATGACATCATGGAAATGGTTGATTTGTATTCTCAAAGATGTCTATTTTCTTATTGGTAGGTTGTGTGTGTGTATATTTTGATTAAGTTGATTTTAGTTTAAAAGATGTAATTAGCAGATGAATTAATCTCTAGATGTTGGATTGAAAACTTGCTTAATGAAATGGTGTGAGATCATATTTTGATAAATTTGGGTAATCTATGTTTGATGAAAATCCATGCAAAAAAATTTAAGTGCACCAGAATGCTGTTTCTCACTAATTTACCAAACAGTTAAAAAAAAACTTTTTTTCTTTGTTTAATTGTTTTCTTTGAGATAGTAAACTAATTTGATGATCAAATGGTTTCTTTCTCTAGGGGTTTCTGTATAGTCTAAGAAATCTAAAAGATATTGGGCACTTGACTGTTAAAGGTAAGTATGTTATTCTGATTCTCACATATGTTCTTTACATCATTATTGCTCAGAAAAACTATTCATGCATAGTATATATAAATATTGTGCATTATTCTTTATACATTATAAGGAATGGGTGCAGTATTGTTTGTTTGAGATATCATGGGAACTTGTTTAGATGCTCCCTTACATTATATTGGGGTTAATAACGATTATATAAGTTGTTGCGTCAGCGTGGTCACGTGACTAGAATCATGCCACCCCCTTTCTAGAAATATCCTGTTCCTTCAAGAATGCCCTAGCATTTACTAGATATGTGTTAGTCTTGTATATATAAGACGTTGACAACGTGACGGGAACAGTGTAGTAGTGAGTAATTGAACTGCAGTCAGAGAGTGTGTAATTGAACTCGAGCACGTGAGACGTTCGTTGAGAATTATAGCGCGACTGTTGAAATTAAGTGTATCGTAAAGTTGTATTCGGAAAGAATAAACCAGTTTTATTAAGTAAGGACTTGTGTCGCTAAAGTTTCGTCGGAACGAAGTTACGGAAAATCAATTAACGAACAGAGATGTAACAAAGTATTAAAAGACAAGAGCTAAAGACTGGAGGTCATTGGAAAAGTTTTTATGTGTTCAAACAATTCAGTGGGGTTGTACCCATGGATTTAAGAATCATCATCATTGATAAAAATGTAGTTTAAGCAAAACTTAAATATATAAATATTAAGTTGTTTTTTTTAAACTTAAAGCCAATAATCTTATATGCTTCTGTTATCTGAGAACATTCAATCTGATATTTTATGAAGAGATTAAGGATCATGGCTTGCATATTACTGATATCAGCAGGTGCTAACTGTATTTTTTTCCATGAAAATGTCACTGCTAGAAAAGTTAATAAGATATCAGTGAATACAAGCAATACAGCTAAAATAGGTGGCTATAAACTCAAATGGGAAAACGTGCTTGGGCCTTTGCTTTTTAGTATTCATATTAATGATATTCATGATATTGATAAGGGCATAACACAAGCCTGCGATGGTTTTATAATTCCTATATGTTGAATCCAAAAATGATATCCATTTTTCTCCATCACATACAGACTTTACACAAAACGTCATAATGCAATACATAAAAGAAAGACCACAACATATAGTTTTGAGACTAAAAGACAAAGATTTTACAAAAATAACCAGGATGAATGAGGATGCATGTTTGTTTGATACATCAGTGTTCTTCCCTTTTCTTTAGTTTGTTTGTATTTTTGTTAACAAACATAATAATAAAAAATATTCATTGTGGTAAATGAAATAATAATTTGATTTAAGTAAGAGTTTTTTTTCTTCTCAATTTGTAAAAAATCCTTATGTGATAGAAAAATGAATATTATTTTCGAAATCTGCATAGCTGAATTATGGAAAATCCGTTATTAAAAACAAAACAAATTTTATGAAGTTTATATTCACAGGCCTGTGTAATTAGTAAATTAGTAAAGTTTGCTGATTATATTAAACTCTTGGGTATTTCTAGTTGTATTGAGGAGTAATTTGGATCAAGTGGTAAATTAGACAAATATTTGGTAAACTTCCTTTAATTATAGTAAGTGCAAATTAATGCATTTGGGTATCTGGCTTTTAGTATGTCCCATATAACTTGATGTTGATTATCAATGTTTGGTCTTGAAAGATCCAACATATATATCAGGCAGACCCTGTTAGTCACTTAATGTAGCAATTTTAGATACACTAAGCATTAGTTCATGTACACCAGTTGGCCACAAACAAGTAGCAACACCAACATCTGTATATAACCTGAGGTTCTAAACCATATCTATGCTAATGAAATGCCATAGAAGCTGTTTTTATTTTTCTTATTTGACTTGACATATATATGATGGGTCTGTAATACATTTCTCACATTCACCTACATTGAAAAATAATAATTTTACTTATTTATTTTTATTTGTCATGACAAAACTTTTCATATATGCTAAATGGATAGTTTTGATACAAAATATATCACTAATTTATAGGTGCACTATAAGCTGTTGCATAAAAATAGTGAACCTCATAAGAAACAGTTAGAATATAATATGAGGCTTTCTTCTACTGTTAGGTGATAAAAACAATCAAACTACATATTTACCTCTCTTAGATAACAAACTCAAACATGACACATTTTTCTCTTAAGGCTATGTGAAACCATCCACAATCATATGTAGCCTAATAAATTTACAAACTAAATTGGATGTAACTCCTTTTTTCTTTATATGATAATTTACAATAAGCCTTACATAAAACCTATTGGTTTAGGACACTTAACGTGCAATTTACAGGCCTTATGATTGAAACCCAGTGCTGAATATGCTCGTCCTTTCAGTTCTGGGGGTAATGTAATGTTTAGATTAATCTCACTATTCATTGGTAAAGAGTAGCCCCAAAAGTTGGAGGTTCAGCTAGCTGATTGCCTTCCTTCTGGAAGACAGTAGCTAGCCTTATTAGCATTGCCATAAATAAACAAAAAAACACATTTGAATATTAAAAAAGAGACAATTATTTATAGTAAAGGAAAATGTAAAATTTTACTGGATTTTGTAAAGATATTGTCCTAACTTATATGAATGTAAGATGAAAACATGTTTGTTCATTTATATATGATAGAATTTTTCAGATGCATTATAATTTCTGAAATCTTGTTTCATATTACAATTCTATTGCTCTTCATAAACATTCAGCCGTATAGAATACAAAAATGTCCATCTAATTATCATAGAATTGTGTTGTAGAAAGAACTGGTAGTCATACATTTCACTTGAAAATCATACAAAACTCTGAAGTATGTACTGTATTTATTAAAACTCTTGAAATTGGATTCATTTAAATAAATTACACAGTGTTCCAGTGCATAAACTTGCTTCTATGGTAGGGCTGCCAACTGTCCTACTTTTGGTAAGACAGTCCTACTTGCAGATAAAATGTATTTATGTTTTACAACCAACTGTTGTCGAAGTGTTCATTTACTTCTAGGGTCCATCTAAGTGACCAAGTGTAATGTGTGTGTGGGGTGGGGGGGGGGGGG
>NW_013668447.1:132174-133531 GCF_000517525.1 Limulus polyphemus | reverse complement strand
GGGGGGGGGGGGGGGGGTCAAAAAGTGCCTAAATTGTGTGATACCTTTATGGACAGCCCCTTACAAAAAAATCCTACTTTAAGCTTTCCAAGAGTTAGCAACCCTATTCTAAGAACAAAAATCAGGTTTTCCAAACTATTTTATACACATTTGAAATAAAACTTCTTGTTTGTAGATATTTAACCAGCAAATATTACTAAACATTAATATATATATATGGAAGAAGGTATATTGAGAAAAAGATGGAAGAGACACATTTTGTCATACAAAAATATATGCACAAAGTATCAGTTACCAAATACCACACATAGTTGGTTTATATCTTCAAACTCTGGTCCTCTCTTTAGTGTAAGAAACACCATCATAATTTGTTGAAAGTAAGGTGAGAAGAAAAATTTAATGGGATAAACAGAGAGGTAGTGGATGAAGAGTGGATGGGTGGGTAGGAAAATTTTTATGGCTTTTTAGCAGTCCTCAAAATTTTATGGTTGTGAATCTATTCAAATTAACAAAAACATACATTTGAGCCAAAAGTTTACATATTTTAAAATGGCAGAAATATGACTATGCATATTGAACATCCTCAAAAGTAATATTGCACAAGCAAAAGTATGTTGAAATCTTCTTGAGTAATATAGCAGAAATACAGCTATGTATAACATCTTCCTGAGTATAATATAGCAGAAACACAGTTATATTGAACATTTTGAAGAGTAATATGACAGTAAGCAGTCTGTGTTAAATATCTTCATGAGTAATAAAGAAGAAACAGGACTATGTTGACATCTTGAAGAGTAATATAACAGGAATATCTTCATAAGTATCTGTCAGGTTTTTATATGTATGGATGGGCCAGATTTTCTACAGTAGCTAGGTGCCTGAGACTTGTTGGCGATAAATTTGACAATGAACAAACAGCACATAACCCACTTATTATAAAGTAATATATTAAAACAATCTGTGATAACGTCACTTTAAGAATCACTACTATATACTCTTTATGACTAAATGCACAATTAGCAGTCTAGATCTACCTAACTATCTATCTAACTATGTCTTACTAACTCGAACTATACTTTGTATGCATATTTATGGGGTGACTGAGGCCTAGAACATTCTAAACACTATGAGATATTATGATGCAATAATACTTAATCAAAACAACGAGAAAAACCTAGAAGGTTCTAGTAACATGATGTGTTAATACAACAAGTGCCAATTCACAACAATTGAACTACACATTATATGATTCATACACAGTTAGATAAACAAACCTGTGATAATAATGGCTGGAGGCGGCTTAAATGGGTAATGAAGAAAAACTTTAATATAAGCTTAGTATGACAGCAAATGTATG